>NC_081343.1:4113975-4119103 GCF_029784015.1 Lycium ferocissimum | reverse complement strand
CCCCAAAAAAATTTGGGCCCTGGTTTGGGGCCCACTTTGTTTAATTGGGCTAATTAATCATAATTAATCATTAATCCCCCACTTAATAATTTAATCATAGTTAATTAATCCCAAATCTCCATTAGTATTTCCATACCAATTAAAATTTATAAGCAACGGCTTTGTCACTAATAAAAAATCGGGATTAAAAGTCCTTGTCTCATATCCATAAATAGTCTCGTCCTGGACTTATGCCGTTAACTTACAATAATCGATCGTATAAAAATACGGGGCATAACACAGACACCACTAGTGAGCGGCTTGAGATGTCTACCCCGGACGCAGGCTAATGATGATCACACCGTACTTACATTGTCGGGCAGTTTACATATGCATACATGACATGATGTTGTTATTGATATAAATTAGCATGCATGATTCCGCCTCAAGAGGCAAGCAATCACAATTATCTTTCTTTTTATGCTTTCTATACTCCCTGTTATGTTGCCATGTATGCCTTACATACTCAGTACAATGTTCGTACTGACGACCTTTTCGCTTTGAACGCTATGTTCATGCCCGAGTGGACAGGTGGACGGTCCAGATCCTTAAGAGCCAGATCAGCTTGCACAGGAGCACTTCCCTACTCCGAAGGTGCAGTTTTTGATGCTTTCTTTTGTATATATTCGAGCACGATGGGGTCCTGTCCCGTCCTTATGTTTAGTACTCCAGCTAAAGGCTCGTAGATACATATATGTAGCTAGCGGATGTCTTATGATCACCCAGTGTATATTGTTGTATATCATTTTGCAGCCGTGAGGGCTTATTTATATATATATGTATTGCCTTTGTCATTATGTGTGTTCAGGTTGGGTAAGATGGATAGCATGATGAGTGGTGCTCGGTAGTCAGCTCCGGGCACCCGTCATGGCCCACTGGCTGGGTCGTGAGCTAATCCCCCTTTTATACTTGTCTAGAGTTAGTTTGCACCGACCTAGAAAGTACTCGGTCTTATTCGCGTGGGTAGTATAGCGCGTTCGCGCGGACGATTTTCCTAGCCGGCCGGACTTGTAACGTCCCTACCTCCTCACTCTGATGCCACATCAATGAACAGTTCATTGCATTGGGAAATAGACTTCATGAACTTCAATTTAGGCTTTTACTTCACTTAAAAACTCATCATATACTAGAAGTTATTCCTTCCCCAAGTTGGTTCCTAGTCGGTCCAAGTAGCATTCCTCTTCCTCCCAAGTCATGCTAACCCAACTTCTTCCACTCATTTCCGTATAGGATTTCCAGAATTCCCTCTATACATTCTTTCGTCATACAATATACTCTATAATACTTCGCTCCTTATAGTCAAAAGTTATTTTACTTAGCCATAATTCAATATTCTTATGCTCAAATTTGATAAGTGCTTCTCCCGCCAGTACGGTGTAACATCCTTCCACCCTTAAAACATTCGTCCTCGAATGTTGAACTTGAGAGCTTACCATGTTTTCATTGATTGCCTTTCTTAAACCTTGATCTTCATACCGTAATATGAGCTTATCGGTCTCCTCTCATTTTCTATTAACTCTTCGTTGAATCCATCCATGAATTTTATGGCTTATATGTTATGTATGTGATCAGTAGTCAACCAATATCCAGTTATTGTTCTATTCCCATTAAGGTAGTCTTGACTCCCAATTGCTACAGCTCCCGCTAATTGGTCAGTACCTTTTTTATTTGCTCCTTGTCCCTCTACTAGTGGACAAACTCTCTTGTTCAGATATGACACCTTTTCTTGCTTGCTTTTCTGGTGCTATCTTAGACTATCCCTTTTTGTACTCGTTGATCTTGTATACGTACCACTTATCTCCTCGTAGCTCATCGATCGGACTCCTTGATTTCTCACAATATCATCATAGCTCCATATATAATGATGCCCAAATGATTTGCAATAGCATTTTATTGCCAGTAACTCTCTACTCTTAGGGGTTATCTTCCTCGGATTATCCATCTAGATTTCATAATCAATCCATTACAACCTCAGCACAATCCCTTACATACATATATACATATAGTGCTCCTTTATCATCATTATTATCCCTCGTAGCAAGGTTACGCTCATAATATACTAATGCTTATCATCATTCTGCTTTCCCTTTATGTCCGAATTTCTATACTCCTTATCAATGCTCTTATCCCATGTTACTAATGCTTTGCCTCTTGGCCAGACCTGTTAACTTATTATCCTTCCTCTTGTCCTTGATGATTTCCTGACTTTCTTTAACTACTCCCTTAGTGTACTTTCCTTACTTTCGCCCTCAGGGCCCTCCTTAACTGCCTTTGCTCATAGGCACTCTTCCCCACTTGCCCTTCTATAATATTGGCCCTCAATTTTGTAAAATATTCTATCGAGCATGTCCTTTCTATTTCTAAACCCATCTTTTGGTTGGGGGGGGGGGGTAGCTTCTCCATTTCTTCTAGGCAATGTGTCAGTATGGCTTTATATTTCAGCCTTTGGACTCGATGATCAAGGGGCGTTAAGCTATCAGGGCCGATTAGGGGTCCGAAACAATTATGACAGAATATGATAATATGTAGGATAACACAAAGGATGAAGGCAATAGGCAATGTCCAGAACCTTATGTATAAGGAACCCAAAATGTAAAGGAATTGGGGTTGAATTACGAGCGAAATGAATTAAGATAGGTCGGAATGAAAAATAATTTGATGGTTATTTATGGAAAAATCAAAGACAAGGACAAGTGACTTCACATAAGATGGCTTCGTTAAGTAAGGTAAATTCGGATAGATGTAGTGTATGTTTATTCGTGAAGCCGCAAGCAATAGCAAGAAGGCAGGCAAATTTTGTGATAAGGTCATTGGATGATGTAGGGCTTCGTATTACAAATAGCATGAATACACAAAGATCAAATTGAGCAGATGTATAACTACAATGATCAGCATGTAATTGGACAGAGCTATAACAGCTAAAGCATATCATATGCCGGGAAACGCAGGGAACAATAATGTAATGACTCAAAATATAACAGACTCACTTCTATAGCCAAGAAGGCAAGGATATCGATAGGAAGATCCGGTCTAACCTAAAGAAGTAGGATGTAATGGGATCAAATTTATTAGAAAAGTAATAGAAATTAGGACCGAAGACGTCTTTAAGATTGGTAGAAGAGATGAGATAAGGATGGGACTAAGGGTCATTATTCCCATTATTCTATTCATCCAGTATCGACAAAGTTGTACCATGATATTAGAGAGCCCGAGATTTGCTGGTGGAATGGTAGAAAGAAGGATATAACTGAGTTCGTAACCAATGACCTAACCCGTCAGCAGGGAAAGGTTGAGCATTAGAAGCCTAGTAGAGGAAATGAGAGGCGATTAATATGGATTCGATTATAGGCTTGCCTAGTTCTCAATGCAAATTTGATTCGATATAGGTGATTAAGGATAGACTTACAAATCAGCTCACTTCCTACCCATTAGGACTACTTATTTAGGTGAAGATTTCACAAAGTTGTACATTAAGGAGATAGTGAGATTTCATGGTATTCCAGTAACTATTATTCCAAATAGACGGGCAGGCTGAACGTACCATTTAGACACTCGAGAATATTCTTCGAACATGTGTGTCGGATTTTAGAGGTAGTTGGGATGACCTTTTGTCGCTTGATGAGTTTGCCTACAATAACAACTATCATTCTAACATTCAGATACCCCCGTATGAGGCCCTCTATGGGCGAAAGTATAGATCTCCTATTAGATAGTTCGAATTTAGAGAATCTAGATTATTAGGGCCTAACTTGGTGAGGAAGTTAACCTTATTCAGGGGAGATTAGTAGCCTCTGTAAGTGCATCGGAGATCCTTCCATAGTTTTACCCATAGTTGATGTCCAGGTTATAGAGTAGTTATCATATGAGGAAGTCCCTGTTGCAATTTTAGATCGCCAGGTTCGTGGGTTGCGAGCAAAAGATTTAGCTTTCATAAAAGTAGTCTAGAGGAATAAGAATGTCGAGGAAATGACTTGGGAAGCCGAGGAAAATATGAAGTCTAGATATCCTTATTTTTTCCCGATCCTAGAGCAGGTTCGGGCTATGATACTATCACGACCCAACCGGAGAGCAATGACGGGCACCCGGAGCTAACTTACCGAGCACCTGTCAACATGCTTCTCATAATCATATATAGGTGGACCGCGAAAGATAACTCATGAATGTCACAATCTGTAAGGTCATGAGTCCACAAGTTAAATACACATCTATATAATCATCATCAACTATGCCCATATGTACAAGCCGACAAGGCTGCCAAAAATGATATAGAAAAATATAAACTGATGAGGTTACAGAATATGACTATATACTTCTGTCTACGAGCCTCTACATGGAGTGTATATAATCAAAAGGGTGGGATAGGAACCCGCCATGCCCATATATACACAACAGAGTAGTACTTGCTGAACTGTAGCTCCATAAAAAATGGACCGCTCATGTACAATTGCAAATGAAGCAGTCTAGGGGTCTGGTCCATCTCCCTACCCACTTGCGGGCATGAACGCAGGCTTAAGTAACTAAAACGCCCCTGAACATGGCACGTTTTGCAACTTTAGTCCCCAAACTATGGATGGACTTCAAGACACCCCTAAACTCGGCTAAATGGGTTTTATTATACCCCTGAGCTCATCACCGGGAGTGAGTGTAGTCACTCGCGGGTCCGTATAAAAATAAGGCTTATGTGGTCTCCATGTGTAAAATATTAATGCCACGTAGCATTTCATCCTATGTGTCCTCCACATAGATAAATTGTTTTGAAAAAAAAATGTAAAACTAATTTTTTTAATAAAAAATGCGAACAATGAAATATTTATTTTAAATGGAATATTTGATTTAAAAAAAAAAGTAGAAAAACTACAGTTTTAATTAAAATATCTGTAAAAAATGGATTTTTTTTTTTTTTGTAAAAAATGAAAACTTGATATTTTTTTAAAACTGTCCTAAAAAAATACAAATTTTCATGATTCTTTTAAGACACTTCTTTAAAAAAGAACTGGAATTTTTTTTATTTTTTTTAAATTTAGAAAACCCATTTTAAAAAAAAAAATAATCGCTGAAAATTAGATTAGTTTTTAAATCTAGAAAAAAT
>NC_081343.1:4108697-4113875 GCF_029784015.1 Lycium ferocissimum | reverse complement strand
ATTCGATCGGACTTTGTAGCGTCGATTGTTTTTCTTCACACTTTTCCCCTCCTTTCCTTTGGGGTGTATTATACTATCGCCCAATTTCTACTTTGCCCTGAGTTCGTATTTTCAGTCTCAATTAAGCGGTACTTTTGTCTCGACATTTTGATCCCCTTGCCATTCATTTACTCACTTTCTTTCCTTTCCAAATATCGTTGTATTATCACTTTCCAAGCTTATCTTGTAGTGAAAGCGATATCAGCTTGCCTTGTAGCATTTGCACTCTTTATATATAATTCCACTTGAACCTCGTTACTCGTCCGGTTAATACCTTTCATATACCGCCACGGTGACAATGAATACATATATCCGCCGATCTAACCACGTATTGTGATATCCCATAAGCGTACCTATGTACACATATAGTCCTTACTATCTTGCTTACAAGATATCTCCATACACTATTTCGACTCCTCACCCTAATCCTAGAACCGTGATGCATTTCCCTCCTCTTATCGCCTAATCCGCCCCGGCTCGCGACCTTTTTAGGGTTTCTCGCCCACCTCCCGACTCTTAATTTTTCTTTAAGTCATTCAAACTCCTCATTTCCTTCTTGCGTCCGAATTCTGCGTAACTTTAAAAACTTCCTGTGGGGGTCACCCATCATGAAATTGCTCTCACCAAAGACGCTTAACTTTTGGAACTCCGATGAAATACGACGCTTTTAATGCCCGTATAATCGCGTCCACCCTACCGCATCACCTTTGTCACGTATTTTAGAGCTCATCAGTCGTAACGGATTTCCCGAAATGTCCTACAACACAATTACTATTTTTTAGCCCCTCCTTTAGTCCTCGCATTTCTCTTTTCACCTCGTGGGTATGATTACTTTTCATCCTCAACTTCCGGTCTCCCTAAATCATCCCTTATGTCATAAGCCCTTTCAGCTTTCTCCGTACCATATCAACATCGACCTTATAATTATTATTATCCCTTTTATTCACTAATTAGCTCCTTTCTCGGTGTCGGCCGTGCTCGTAGCTTACCAATCAATTTTTTCTTTTCATTACTATCGTTAACGACCTTCCAGGCATATTACAAACTTATATCTCATTTTCACTTTATTTCGGGGAAATGGCAGAAGCCTTCCGTAATTGTTACTATCCCAAAACCTGTACACAAGAAATACCAACAATGCCTCACAGGGCCAACATGTATATATTTGCGTATCATATCATATCACAGCCTCACTGGTGGCCCCTACTAACATCATCACGTACAAAAATAATAAACGACCGTATGTCCAACTCAAATGACTCATTATGCCTCTTGTTTACTTTCCCTTTTAATCTTCAACTTACTTTCCACCCGTATTTTAATATCTTATCCGATATATACCTTTCATACCTTTGCTTACCCTCGCGTGCCTCGTAGCTTCCGATGTCGCTAATCGCTTTTCCGCCGATGCCATTTTCTTCCGAAGCCGGGTCGTTGTCGGAAATTTCATTTCCTATGACTTGGCTCTCTATCGCACGCATCTAAGATGTCGAGTAACTATCCTAGATGCCTCGCAGCCTCCCTCGTTTATAAACGTGGCGCGCTTCACACCATAAATGTGACTCTACCGATTACCAATTTCGGTGCACAACCCCAGAGATCTAACCGCTCGATACCAATTTGTCACACCCTAATTTCTCGTTAGCGCGATGGGCACCCGACCCTTATTTAGGGCCGAGCGAACCCGCTGACTCACATAATACTCATAATCATGCTAACAGTCAAACCACGGAAGTTTTTCAAAAACTAATATGCTTTTTGCTTTTCTCGAATCAAAGAAGATCTATAGCATATAGGAACATGTAGCACTTATAATACAATGCATAATAATTCATCGGCTTACATAGCCGTTTACATAACCGACATCTAATACCCACGACACTGTCTGCAAAGTCTCTAACATCGAACATGACACCATAACATAATACTTTGACTCCTGGCAAAGACCGAGCAATCGGAGCTCGCCAATCCCGCCGGAACATCTTCTCGCTAATATCTTCAACTCTTCCGGTGTGGCTCGCGCGGCATGAAACGCAGTACTCGAAGAGGGGGTCGCAAGATGAATATGTAACCGAGTATGTAAAGCATGAAATGTAGTAATGTGATCACACCGAAGTAAGAGAGTACAAAAAATCGTAAGACTAGCCTTTGAAAACATTTGTCATGCATATGAATATACCGGCAAGTAAAATCTTATCATAATCACATCGCTATCATCGTACATATACACCGTACCCGGCCCTCTAGTGAGGGACTCAGTGAGTAAAATCATATCATAACCATGTATGCATGCAGATATACCTATATACATACCGTACCCGGCCCTCTAGTGAGGGACTCGATGAATAACGTACCCGGCCCCGCTAGCAAGGGACTCGGTATGCCATCCTGGCCGTCATCTCCATATCATCATATCATCATCATGTCATATCATCATATATATAAATAGCGTATCTGGCCCTCTAGTGAGGGACTCGGTGAACAATGCAAAGGAATGTGCACGAATACCGCACCCGGCTCCGGACTGCTGAAGGACACATTGAGCTTAAAATGAGCGGAGTGGTGACAAACCAAATGCATATAAATCATTTCTAGAGACTCAATGAAATAATCACAAACGGATCGTCATTTGAAAAATCGGGACAATAGTTATATCAAAAATCTTATGACTAAGATTTTCGGAGACATATCAACATCATAAGTATATCAAAGTATCGTAGGGACCATAGCCGTATATCAAATCATTCTGTAGCCCGTCTATGAAAATCAAGTCATTACACGTTACAAAACTTTCTACGAATGTTTCAAAGTAATCCGATTCCTTTTCCGAAAGTTACTACATTTCTAGACGTAGGATTCATTAGGAACAAAATTCTTTACATAATTTTTGAAATCCAAGCATACATAAGACTTAAGAACCATATGAAGAATGTTACATCATGAAGCAAATAAAATCACATACATACTCGGAACGTGAGAGCGGAGTTACCCCAAGCACAAATTATATCATACCTTAATTGCGTCTAAGACATGCCAAAGAAGGAAGGAGTAAGCCTTACATACCTTAGCCGCTTCCTAAGCTAATCCAACCTCAAGTCTCGGCTTCTCACAATCTACAATAACGTCATTATGTATCAACTATTAGCCATAAGCACTTACGCACCCAATACCACATTAACACTTTATCTACCGAAATTTCCATAAAGATTTCCCCTATAAATTCAACATCCCCGAGAATTCAACTCGGCCAAATCAACAACAACCAAACCAACAACCACATAAACAACATCAATAATTAATTCAAAACACATTCTAGCATTAATAACTCCTTTCCACATAACTCGACGACATCCTTTTATATTCATTTCAACTACATATATTCAAGCCAACATCGACGATTACACATTCAAACACCATTCCGAAACCATTCACACAAGATTCAAGAGCGCTTTAAACAATCCGCAAAATATCCAAAATACTTCAAACAATGTACTACTCCACCCGAAACTATTCCAATTCAACAAGAACCTTACTAACACCTTTCTTTCTTCCACATTCATAAATTATGTCAACAATACATGCGTTTACCACTTCATTTTTATAAATTCAAGAAACCATATCAAGATCACATTATCTTCCAATTCAGCCCACACAATTATAATCTTAACTCGGATCATTAAAACTTCATTTCACACCATAGAATTCACAACGACGACAACCAAAATACTACATCACATTAGTCCCATATGTATACACCAAATCAGCCTATTTTCGGCCAAGCTTCAACATACATACTTCCATGAGTTTCATTCATTTTCAACACATTACAACAACACACAAACATGTTGAATACAATTAATTCATCACCCCAACACAACTCTATATACACACGGCCAAACACACACCACACGGCCACAACTTCAATACCCTATTTTCATGAACTCCATTCATTTACACATTGCACAACATACACAAACATCTATAAAACATGTAAAGAAGATCAAAACTCACCTTCTTCCATTCACCCTTTCTTCTCGGCTAGGACTCCAAATCGCAACAACGAATGACTTTCTTGTTCCAACAACTACTCCACGTGATAGAGGACCTTCCATTTGGTAGAAAAGCTTGAAGAGAATTATTTTTTTCATGATCAAGTCCATGGGGCTGGTTCGGCCAGCCCCTTCTTGGCCGTTTTTCTCCTTCCTTTTTCTCTTCATTTTTCTTGAACTTTCTCAAGTGGAGAATGATAAATGCTTGCTTGACTTAGTCATCCATATATATATATATATATATATATATATATATATATATATATATATAAAAATGTGCACATGACCATGCACATGCTCCATGTCTTTCTCTTCTTTTTCTTTTCTTTTTCTCCAATTCTCTAGAATTTTCTCAAGCTACAAAAGATGAATTCTCCCTTACCTTAGTCATCTTTTAATTACCTATATCATGCATCCTTGTGGCCATGGTCCACTCCACCTCGACGGCCACCTCCCCCTTCTTTTATTATTTTTTTTTGAATTTCCAACTTTCCAAAAATAGAATACTTTCCAAAAATGGAATTCAACCCCAAATGCTTCCTTAACATTTCCATGCCAATAAAATCATACACAACTTAAGCCTTTAAAACATACAAAAGTCTCTACTTCGTCTCGCCGAATAGTCTTGTCCCCAACTTGTCGTAATTCACTTAAATATTCTGACGTACAAAATGCGAGATATAACAGGGATGATCAAGAAGTCGTGATTTATGGTAAAGGAAGTGTCCACAACTATCCGGATAACTCCGTACCAGTCATAGAGAAGTCACCAATTGGTGCTGATTTTCACACTGTTGAACTAGCCCTGATAGATCGTATGGGAGATGATGAAGATATCCCTATGCCACTTGTCACACCCCAACTTTTGATAGGGCATGATGGGCACCCGACCCTTACTTAGGGCTGAGCGAACTCGCTGATCCTCGTGATACTCATAATCTTACTGGACTCTTAAATCATGAAATGAATGCATAACGAAAGCTTTTCAAAGAACAATATGCTTTTCGTCTTCTCAAATCAAGTAAAATTCGAATCTATAAATCGAATATAATGCATAATGATACATGGCTTAAGAGGCCCGCTTTAATCG
>NC_081343.1:4092773-4108597 GCF_029784015.1 Lycium ferocissimum | reverse complement strand
GCGAAAAAACCCTTTGTCTCCTTTTCATGTTTTTATTACATGTTGTTAAATAATGAAAATGGCTCGATGTTCCATTCTGAGTCAGGACCACAGTTTGTACCGCTCCTTTTAAAATTTCAATGAAAACGCCTCAAAGTTTACAATAAGACAAAATCATTTTACTGTACCTATATAAGTATGTGTGCGTGTGTGTATATATATATATATATATATATATATATATATATATATATATACATAATTAAAATTGGTTTTACATGATTAATAACAGTGTTATTTTATTTTACAGTAATAATACAGAGGCCACAAATAATGTCATGACATGTTACGAAATAAGTATATGTGTGTGTGTGTCTATATATATATATATATATATATAGATACATAATTAAAATTGGTTTTACATGATTAATAACAGTGTTATTTTATTTTACAGTAATAATACAGAGGCCACAAATAATGTCATGACATGTTACGAAATAAGTAAAAATGACGACGAACAAAAGAACGATCAAGAAGAAGAGATAACTGAACCAGAAGGGTTGATAGATGTCAAAGGGGAATACGAGAACAGACCAATGCCAAACCTAGAGAAAACAGAGACAGTTAATCTAGGAAATGAGGGTTGGTTCGGGAAACTAGAGTAAGTGTGCATTTGACGGAAACTGAGAAAGAAGGGTATCGGAGTTTGTTTAAAGAATGTGAAGATGTTTTCGGTCATACGCCGATATCTTACGGTTCAAGACGAACGTTGTTGTCCATGGGTTGCCAATCCTAGAAGGATTCGCCCGGTAAAACGAAAAATCGGGCGACCTAAGCTCGATGTCGCATCCGACCAAAGAAGAAAGTAGAAAAACGGATTCAGTCAGGAGTTATGGAGGTTACACCATACCCGACTTGGTTAGCGAACATAGTCCCGGTGCCAAAGAAAGATGGAAAAGTAAGGATCTGTGTGGACTTCTGTGATCTTAACCGCGCTAGCCCAAAGGATAATTTTCCACTCCCGAACATTCACATACTCATTGATAGCTGCGCCAAGCATGAGGTGCAATCTTTTATGGATTATTACGCGGGCTATCATCATATACTGATGGATGAAAAGGATGCTCAAAAGACGGCATTCATCACACCATGGGGAGTCTATCATTACCGAGTAATGCCTTTTGGGCTCAAGAATGCCGGCGCTACTTACATGAGGGCGATGACTGCTATTTTTTATGATATGATGCATAGAGAGATTGAAGTGTATGTGGACGACGTCGTCATCAAGTATTGAGTGGGTGATAATAATCTTGAGTATTTAAGAAAATTCGTCGACAGACTCCGCAAGTACGATTGGAAGTTGAATCCTGCAAAATGTGCATTGGAGTACCTGCTGGAAAATTATTAGGATTCGTAGTCAGTCGTCGTGGTATTCAGTTAGATCCCCAAAATATCAAAGCAATCTAAGAACTCCCACAACCAAGAACGAAGAAAGAGGTCATGAGTTTCTTAGGAAGGTTGAATTACATTGGATGCTTTATCGCTCAGTCCGCAGTAATCATAGAACTAATTCTCAAACTCCTCAAGAAAGATGCTCCAACTAAATGGACGGAGGACTGTCAGAAAGCCTTTGACACCATCAAAAGATATCTGTCAAATCCACCTGTTTTGGTCCCGCCAAGGCCGGGGAGTCCTTTGCTACTATACATGTCAGTATCAAAAAATGCTTTTGGATGCATGTTGGCACAAAATGACGAAACAGGCAAGAAAGATAGGTCTATCTATTACATCAGTAAGAAGTTCACATCTTGCGAATCCAGATATTCCTTGGTGGAAAAGACATTTTGCGCTTTGACATGGATGTCTCAGAAGTTGAGACATTAGATGGCTGCATACACGACTCATTTGATCTCAAGAATGGACCCCCTAAGGTACATCTTTTGCCAGCCTATGCCCATAGGGAAATTGGCCAAATGAAAAATCCTATTAAGTGAGTTTGACATTCAATACGTTGCACGTAAAGCAATTAAAGGGCAGGCATTAGCCAGTTGCTTGGCGGGAAGTCCGATGACGACAATCCGTACCTTTGTGGACTTACTCCCAGACGAAGAACTAATGACAATGAGGATGAAGAAAATGAAGATGAATTAGGATGGAAAGTGTACTATGATGGAGCGGTCAATTTTAAAAGATCAAGAATTAGAGTCGTTTTGGTTTCGAATCGGGACAATATTATCCGGTGGCGGCCAAGTTGAGCTTCCATTGCACCAACAACATGGCTGAATACGAAGCATGTATTTTGGGTCTACGTTTAGCCTTAACATGGATGTGCAAAACCCTCAGGTGATTGGCAATTCGAATTTGTTGATTTATCAAGTTCGAGAAGAGTGGGCTACCAAAAACAAAAAGATCATACCGTATTTCGGACTTGTGCAAAGATTGGCAGATCGGTTCAAAGAAATCGAGTTCAAGCATATACCAAGAACCCAGAATGAGATTGAGGATGCATTAGCAACAATAGCATCCATGATTCAAAGATCTTGACAATAGGTATATTGATCCTATCAAAGTTGAAATCAGAGATTGACCGACTCACTATGCTTTTGTAGAGGCAGAGACTGATGGAAAACCTTAGTACGTTGACATTAAAATGTTCCTGGAGAAAGGAGAATATCCTGAAGGAATCACCTTAAATCAGAAGAAGACTATCAGGAATTTGGCAAATGGTTTCTTTCTCAACAAGAATGTCCTATACAAAAGAACTCCAGATTTGGGACTGCTTAGATGTGTTGACTCTGTCGAAGATACAAGATTGATTGAAGAAGTGCATGTTGGAGCCTGCGGGACTCACATGAATGGATTCGTGCTAGTAAAGAAGAATATAAGAACTGGGTATTACTAGATAAACATGGAGAATGATTGTAGCAAGTTCGTCCAGAAATGCCATAAGTGTCAGATTCATGGAGACTTAATAAAGGTTCCGATAGAACTGAATGCTATGACGTCACCTTGGCCATTCACCGCTTGGGGCATGGATGTCATAGGACCAATTGAGCCAGCTGCATCAAAAAAACACTACTTCATTTTGGTCACCATAGACTATTTCACCAAGTGGGTGGAAGCAGTATCTTGTTCATCAGTAACAAAGAAAATAGTCACAGATTTTGTGCACAACAACATCATATGCCAATTTGGTATCCCAGAATCAATCATAACAGACAATGGGGCTAATCTGAATAGCCACTTGATGAAAGACATGTGTGCGCAGTTCCGAATCACTCACCGGAATTCAACCGCATACCGGCCACAAATGAATGGGGCTGTAGAAGCCGCCAACAAAAACATCAAGAAGATCCTCAGAAAAATGATCGATAACTACAAAGATTGGCATGAACAACTGCCTTATGCATTCCGTGGATATTGCACTACTGCCAGGACTTCAAGCGGGCCACTCCATACCTGTTTATGTATGGCACTGAATGTCACGCCCCAAAACCCACCCTAGACGTGACCGGCATCCGACGTCATGAATAACATCGGAAGAACCTAAACAACACAATAATAACACTTGAACCTGCTAGGTTGAACATTCGCCTCCAACAGTTTATAAAATAAAGGTAAACAAATCATGCATATAAGAATTAAATCGGCCCGAAAGTCTTTAGTTATCTATACTTGTCAAACATAACAATGTGCCTAAGGTTAATCAATAACTTAACAACTACCCACAAATGTATACGGGAGCTTCTAAGATAAAAGAATAATAGTCGACTCGTCGGGACGCGGCCGGAAAAACTAATGTAATGAAAAATAAATCAATGCGTGTCCCGCGAACGAATATGTGGGCTCGCAAATCGGCCAAAACAGCAAGTCCTTCCTAAATGCCTGGAGTATTAAGAACCTGCTCTTCTCTGTTACCTAACATACCATAAAAAACAACAATGGTATTCCTGAGTACTTCGTACTCAGTGAGTGCCTCGGGGACAATAGGTAATACGAAAATAAAGTAAAATAATACATAAAGAAATTAGTCCTGAAAATCATGTGAAACCAATGTAAAGTTATTCAGTTTGTGTATCTCAATAAGAATTATTAAAATCGATTATAAGGCCTCTTGTCAAAGTACAACTTCAAATATGCCTTTCAATTGATCATAATTAACAACAACAATTCCATGAGAAAATAAGAATAACACACATGCCAATACAGGCCCAAGAATCAAGTACATCGAAGGGGTGACCGTCGAGGTTCCCTTGTCACAGCGCACCAGACCGAAATATGGAATTCTCAGTTTCTATCCTTCCTCCCTAATACCTAGGCATTAACCGCACTCCGAGTAGCGAACCCGATAATGGCCACTTTTTCTCCCGAATGGCTAGGCAATTACAACACTAGGATCCATAGTGGCTACCCTTCCTCCCGAGTAGCTAGGCCAAACATAACAACAAAGTTCATAGCATAGAAGCTGATTCACAATTTGTCTCAAGGTATGTCACACCATCAATTAACATTAAGGTTCATTATGCCACATCGTAAAGATTGAGTCATTTCAATCATTGTTTTAAAACATATAACTTCTTTACGAAAGATTTTCATGTCCCAATTCATCAATGAGAATGTCATCATCAACTCTTAACCAGCATTATTAAGAATCTCTCATAGAGGAAAACATTCATTAATATCTTATACATATATAGGGGTTGTTACAATCTAGGTTTAATGTGGGTTTGTCCCCTCACACACATTAACCACTATTTAGACATGAATTAGAGTTCAAGAAACATGAAAAGATTACTTTTTCTTTTATTCATTAAAGAATCTTGAATACAATTTATACTTCCAATAATAGGTTCAAAAGTGATTTTCATTCAAAATAAGTTTTCAAAAGAGAGACATACAAATCATCTTTATAGTTAAAAGAGTATGTTCAAAAGAGACATACCTTAATATGTTAATCAAAGTTTAACAATTCACTTTCCTAATGAAGAACACCCAAACCCTAGCTTGAATCACTTTAGGAAGAATGATACTGCAAACCTTAGGTTTTGGTCACAAAAATCATGTTAAGAATTATCGGTTTGATGTTAGAATAGATTAGTAATGTTAAGGGTGTTCTTACCTTTGATTTGAAGACTTGGAGGGATGATTTTCATCCTTAGGGTTTGGAAGGATGAAAAAAAATGGGAACAAAATAAGACCATACCCATTTCAAACCCAATTTTTCTGCCAGAAAATGTGAAAGTACGGCCTCCCGTACTTGTAGCCCATACTTAGGCTGCAACAACCAGTGAGGAATGGAAGAAGTACGTCCTGAAAGGTTGTCCCGTACTCCCTGGGTGTACTTTGGGCGAAATCTCTAGCTTTTGTGCCCTTCAGTAAAATGGACATAACTTTTTGCACATAACTTTTCTTGGGTTGGGAGACCTACCATTGGAAAGATATTTTAAATATCTACAACTTTCATCAAGGAAGACTTTCAAAATTCTCAACACATTTTCATGAAAATTGCCCAGAAGATAAACCTACAAAAACTTAGGCAAATTTAAGAGCCCTTAAGAACTTCAATTGTTGGTTTGACTTCAAAACGACCATCGTCCACCCGAATTCATCAAGAATGGATTCGTATAGGTATAATATCATCTTAACACTAGATTTTTGCACATTCACACCTAACTCGGATTTATGGGATGTTACACTAAAGCAGTAATACCAGCCAAAGTAGAAATCCCTTCACTTCGAATAATACAAGAAGCTAAGTTGGACGATGCAGAATGGATCCGTAAAAGGTATGAACAACTGGCTTTGATAGATGAAAAGTGGATGATTGTTGTTTGCCATGGTCAATTGTACTAACAAATGATGGCGCGATCTTTCACCAAACATGTGAGAACTAGGTTGTTTCAAATTGGGCAATTGGTGCTCAAACGAATATTCCCAAACCAAGAGGAATACAAGGGAAATTTTGCACCAAACTAGCAAGGACCCTATATGGTACGAAAGGTACAATCAAGAAGAGCTGTGGTACTTGCTGAAATGAATGGTCAGGAGTGGTCAAAAGCAATAAATTCAAATGCCATTAAAAGATACTATGTGTGAAGAAAAAGATGATTGCGAAGATTCAGAGTTTTTATAATTTATGTTTCTTTATGTGGATGCAGGAAAAAACAAGCGTGAATGTTTTACACTAACTCATTTGCTAGAATGTTTAAAATAGGGTAACGACAACAAGCCAAGTAAAGAAGAAGCTTCAAGGAATAGCGGCGCAAAAGAGTATACGAAAGGGTAACGAAACCCTCCCTAAGTAAAGTTTGTTTTACTCTTATAAGTTGTTCGTTTTGCAAAGCACGAAGATTTAAAAAATTTAAAGGCTAATAAAAGATATAATCACGGTACCAAAAGCTTGGTCTCTACTAGACATTATTGTGTCAAGGTATTGAGACCCCGGACTAGACATCGTATGGCTTATCTTGATACATTGACTGAATGGACGTCATAAAAATCTAAAAATTTAAAACGACGCATTGTTATCGGTATCAAAATGTTGTATTCACAATCGAGTCTAGTCCTTGTGGAAGATATGAACCCTGTTTGCGGGCGGGTATTCTTCCCCGGAGTAAAAAAAGAAAGGTGTCAGTCTTGTCACCGAGGTAAGCTTCATTCCTCAAAATGACGATATGGATTAAATGACTACGTGCCGAAGGGGCTGAGTCGTCATCCATATATATAGCCAAAAATAGGTAGTATAATTCCGAGGTTGATGTCCACAATCATTTAAATACGAATGTGATTCCTACATCAAGATTTGTTGTTGCTATCGCAGTGTATCTCTGGTTAACATAATCATGGTTCAGGGATAGTGGTAGTCATGAGAAAAGGCTCCGCACTTTAATATGCAGTAGTTAACTTAAATATTCTGACTAAATGTTGTAATTCTGGACACAGAGCTTAGTAGTCATCATGAGAGAAATATGATGCTGCACTCTGATATGCAGTCTACATTTGGGTATTTTTGACTATAAATGATGTGGTCCCGAACTGGTATACCGCAAGCTTCGTTTGAGGAAAATGATGCAGTCGACACCAGATTTGTGAGAGTCACCGCAATATGTGAAAATGATATGAGTCCAAATTTTCGAGGGTGGCGGATATCATAAGAAACAAAAATGACCCCGCAGTTGAAAACATAGTTTTCATTAGTAACATCTTGCTTACGAAAACGACAACCGGCTTTGGGTGTGTAGGTTACGCAAAAATGTCGTATAGCCCGACCCAGATCCCAACAGAAGTTATTATTGAACGATGAAAACATCTAAAAAATGACGAAAAAAGGGCCAGTCAAAGTATCATGATTATTACCCGGAGTAGATCGTCTTTTCAAAAATACACGGGAACACACACTTATAGGAGAAAAGAAATAAGACGGACGAGCATTTGTGAAAAGGTCGACATAACGTTAGAAGACGATTTCAATGTCAACAAAATGAAAAAATGCCATTCAGGTATGACTACATTTAAATCAAAATTTTCAAAAGACTAACACGCAGGACTCAGCATTTGGAGATGGCTGAAAGCTATTGAGATACAAGCAACAGAGCTAGACTCAAGACATGCGGACCAAACGTAGAAGTCAAAAATCGTGTACAAGAGTCAAGCTTTCTACACCGAGATTGAAACATCACTTCAAGCAACTGCACTCATAAATCTTTTGAAAATCGCTTCCGGTCGGGTTTTTCACCGGAAATAGTCAAAGGGATTCCCACATAAAGGGATATTTCTTTTCGGGCTATCGAGTCGAACTACAATTGGCCTGATTCCCAAAGCCAGGGATATGTAGGCTACTCAAAATTCGAGGCTCAGCCATATTCTTATAATTACCTCGAGACACCTCGAGGTAGTTTAAAGAAAACTCTTATTTTTCATAGTCCTCATAGAGTCAGAACTACAAACGACCTGAATTCTCATTTAGCCTGAGATATGTACGAAGCCAGAAGCCAGGATCCCCCATACTTTCAAAATTTTGCGCAAAAGAGCTGTAATTTCTATTATTCGGTAAAAGTTAGGATTGTCAAATTCGTAGCTTAAGGATGGCCTCGCCATCCTCAAACACCGAAGAGGCAATTGTTGACACCTAATTTTTACCGCATAAGATACGTATTTTAATTCTCAGAATTTCCAAGTCAAAGACGGAGCAAAGGTGCACCTTAATTAAAAAATTAAAAATCCTGAGAAAATTGCAAAAAATTGATGTTAAATTATTATTTTTCATAAAAATTAATAATTAAAAGAAATTACCAGTTATTTACTTTCACAAATGAGATTTGAAAAGAAGATACATATCCCGCTCCGTCCGACTCAAAAAAAATGTTAATTAAAGATGACGTATAAACTACCGCTCATTTTTACCGCATTTGTTTCAATTTTTGCTCAAAAGCATATCAATATTGGGCTTATTTCGAAGCTCGTATTTAAAATGTCGTATTACGATTTTTATCTTGTCAAAATATTATTTTACAAGGTCAATTTGTGCTAATTAATTTTAAACTATATATTATGTTTTTAAAAATGTGTATTATATTTTAAAAAGGAGGGGAAGTAAATAATATACTTACCCCACCCCCCCCCCCATTGCCCAACTTATTTTTCTTGTGAACCCGCCACTTTGTTTTTACCCTAAATATTTCCTATCTCTCTTCTTGAGAGAGTTCAGTGGCGGCGCTAGGGTTCCAACACTAGCCACCGCCCCTCCACCATGTTTCCACCCTTTTCTAGCCTACAACGGGTATTTCCCCACCCCCATTTATGGTGTAAGATGCCATGGGTGAGCCTTAAAGGCTTTTGCCATCTTGTGCTACCACACCACCCCAAAAAAGGGGGTATGTGGTGTTTTGCTCGATGGTGTGATGTTATTTGGCTACGTGTATGCCTAGATAAGCTTTTAACGGTCCTATTTGTTTATTTGATTTTGTTGTTTTATGTGTGTTGGCTTACTATTTGCCATCTGGTATGTAAACTTTGATTTCGTTTTGTTACTCCTTGTACAATCTGCGAATATTAGGTATTTCAGTACGATTTAGTACAATGTGTTGTATTATTTTTTGTCATTATTCATTTGAAATTGAATCTGTGGATGAGTTAGGGATTTAGGAGGGTAATCTGGTGAAGAACCTAGAATCTTCCATTTTTCTTACCCTAAGACGATTTGCATGCTACAAATAGAAAGTATGAGTAGAGAATAGGGGATTCATTTTTTGGAAAAAAAAGCTGCTAAGACTCGACTGCTAGGATTTGAGTCTCTTGATAATTTATCCCAAAAATACACTATATATATATATATATATATATATATATAATATATATATATCATAATACATAGGATATTACTCGAAAATAGTATATTATATCTTGAAAATCAAGAAGAAAATGCTTGTAAAAGGTTGTTTGGGTGTTTGTTGTTGAAGGCTTGATTCAATCTCCCCATTTGATCTTTGGGTTGCCTTTGTAAGAGGTAATATCTCTATACTACTCTTTATTTCGTTTAGTTTGAGTTTTATATGAATTTAAATAATCACATTGTTGTTTAAATATATGTTTTGAGCTTTATTTCATTAATTTAAATGCATTACTGCCTTAGTTTAGTTGATGGTAAGGGGTTGATCTTATTTTTAGTTGATGGTAAGGGGTTGATGTTGTTTAAATTGCTATAATGTGATTGAATCTGCTTTTGAATCATGTTTGAGGTTTGTTTTGTTGTCTCTCCTTCTGGAATTTGGAACTAAAAATAGGATATAAAGGGTGGTGTTTGGAGTTCAATATCATTGTATCAAGATGTTTAACGATCCAATTTTTGTTAAATGGTACTGTTTCATATGAGATTTAAGTGTTTAGTCCTGTTCTTGTGATTTCTGTTCCTTATGTTGTGAAGATGGTCTTGTTTGATAATCCTGAATCAATTTTGTCTACTAGTTTAGTTGTTCGATATAGTTTTTGGTCCTAGATATGGCCTCAGATTGGGTTCATTATAAAAAGAGTTTGAATCTTTCTTTAGAAATCAGTTAAGTCTAAGTTTTTAGAAGTTAAACTTGATCCCTTTCCATCATTTGTGGTCTTGAATCACTCTTAATAGTCTAACATCTTTTGAAAGGGATAATTTAAGGTTCTGAAGCCTCATTTGTTAGTTGAATCTTTTGAAGTCTTTAAGCTTACTACTGAACCTGTGTGCATTGCTGATATTTACCTAGAATCTGCTATAGAAGGAAAGAAGAGGTTGTTTTGCTTAACTATTGTGTATGGATCTCTTTTTTTTTTTAATAATAAGTCTCTTTTCTTTTTATATAGTTACCTAGATTATCATGGAAGCTGTTATGTTTTTAGTTTGGATTTTGAAGTGCTAAATAGGCAGACTTTACATATTCTTGTTGTTGAATAAGTAGGAGTATAAAAGGGGGGCTAAACTAAACCTAGGAAGTAAAAATGGAACTCAGTAGTAACTCAGTATCTTGTTCTTTCCCTCTATATGCTTGATTTCTTGGAGGCTTGATCTTTGATTGAAATTTCTCTTCTAAAATAGTGTCATGAGTTGATTAAAAGATTAAACTTTGTTGAGTTTGCTATAATGCTAAAATGGAGGACAAACTTTGCTTTAGAAAAACAAACAAGATGCTTGCTAGTTGTTTTGTAATCTCAGACATATATGTTCAAATGTTTTTTCTATTCACCCTTGTACTATTCAGTCTAAGTATGATGTTTGGTGACCTAGGACTAGAATCATGATCCTCTATAACCATGGTCTAGTTTTTATGAGTATTTCCATGTGAATTCCCATATGTCTGTGATTTTCTATGACCTTACCTGACCTTTATTTACACTTAGGTAAGATTCATGCTCCCCTGATTCTTGTGAACTTGTTTAATCTTGTTTTAATCGCCCTTTATATAACCGAGTGAGATCAACGTTGTCTTATACTTTGTTTTGGACTTTTGTATGTAAGTTTTAAATAAACCAAGTGTAGATCATCATTTTGGGAATCCTGTTGATGCTTCATGAAGGCGACTTTGATCTAAAATGAATTTAGTGAATAGTTGAGACCCTATGACTTAAAATAGGCTAAGATTAGAAGCTTAGAGGCCTAAAATGGCGCGGCGCAAACCTGTGATATGGCCCTAAGTTTGCTTAAACTAAAATTGGTTTAGAAGACATAACCTCAGCTTGCTACTTGATTCTGTGATACTTTGTTATGATATAAATAAAACTAGGTGACTCAGTAACATTTAGTTAGTTTAAGAAGTGATTGAAAGATGAAATTTCTAGAAATCATGTGATATTGCTTGTTTTGATTGAGGCTAGAACTAATCACTTGTTTGCTTGCCTGCTTATCTTGTCTTGCTACTTCTGAACTTTGCTAGGAATACGAAGATAAAAGTGATCTTTCTTATAACCTATTTGACATATTTGAGACTGACTAGATGGAAAGTTAGTAGAAAATGTGAAAGCTGTAAGATTTGTAGTTAAATTCTGATCCTAGAAGAGTTTAAGTGTCTTGGATGTTGTGTGTGTTTATTGCTTTCATTTCTAAAAACTGCCAAAGAGAATAAGGGTGAGAAGTTTATAAAAAACTTGGCCTTTTGAATAAAATTTGAAACAACAAAGCTGGAAATAAGTCTATAAGTGTTTTGCCTGCATTTCACCTCTGATTTTTTGAAATTTCTTTGTGTTTCATTCAAAATTCTTTCTATGAAAATTGCTATTTATAACTTATGCTTTTCTACTAGTACAAGGCTAGAGTGTAGTTGAAGTCCCCTGCTTCCCACAAATCATTAAAACCAGTATAAAAGAGTAGAAATAAGGTCAAACTGCCCCCTTGAAAGAACTGTTTGTGATCCTTGGTCTGAGATCTGTCACGTCATTTATTTGTTTACCTGATGGATTTGAACATTATTTTATGTGCCATTTATTCTTTGATACCTATTGTTAAAGACTCATTTTTGCATTTTTATCCACTTAGAAAGTAAAATACCCAGAAAGGGGCTTAGGATCGACGAAAAGGTAAAAATGATGTCTACCTTCTTCCTTTTGGAACCCATCTATGAAACTTGAATTTGGTTCTGTCCTTTACCTCCCCTATATATGTTGCTTAAAGCCCCTACTTGATACCTGTGTATTTTCTGTGCAAACTCTGCAATATGGACTAAGTATGAACTTCTTTGAGACCTGTTAATGCTTTAGTGAACCTCTGAGTTACATATCCTGCTATCATTGAACTTACTAGGATTAAGACTAAGCTAAAATGGCCAAGGATTTGTAATTTTGCTCCTGTGACATCTTTGTTGATAACAAACAAACTTAAAAAATGGTTCTGATTTTGGAATTAGTTCATCACTGGGCAGGTGTGGTTTTTAAGTTATTTAGCCCTTAGCTCTACCCCTTCTCTGATTGCTGACTCTTTAAAACTGAAAATAGGAACATGTTGGTGTGTTTGGTATTTGTGCTTTTATCCCTCCCCTTTATGTTGTTGGGTCACTTGTTCACTGCCCATTCCTTTTAGCCAATGCTGGTCTTTTCCTTCTTCTCTAAAATCTGGAAACTAAGACTATGAGTGTGTTGATTGTGGTTTAGCCTTGTTTCTTCTCTCCCTCACTGTTTAGTCCTATACCCTTTTTATTTCTTACCCTTCCATCATTGTTGTTTGTTGCTTGGCCATTTTAAAGTTTGCTATATTCCCCTGGATTGTGATGTTGCTATTTAGGAATCATTTTGACACTTTTGTGCCTTGCATTATCTATCCTTGCATTATTTGGATCCCTTTAGACCTTGATTGTTTCTGTGATTAATAGTGAGGCCTTTGACTCTGCAGAAGTATATTTTTTCCTTTTTTCCAGTACGATTGACAACCGTACTTCCCCAGGATATTTTCCTTTTTAAATGAGGCAAGTACAAATACGAATAAAAAAAAAAATAGAACCGCTACAAAGGGTAGTCACTATGGATCCTAGTGTGGTAATTGCCTAGCCATTCGGGAGAAAGAATGGCCACTGCGGGTTCGCTAACCGAGTGCGATTTATGCCTAGCTATTCGGGAAGAAGGATAGCCATCGAGAACCTAAGATTCCAATGTGGTGCTTCTAAGCTGTTTAGGGAACCTCAAAGGTCATCCCTTCATTGTGACTGATTCTTAGACACATTGGCATGTATGATATCTTCATCTCTCTGTGAAGTGTATTTGATGATAATCTGGTGCATTGAGAGGACATAACTGAAAGTTGTGAACTTGATAAAAAGGGATTCGCAGTCGTTTGACTATGCATATTGAACCAAGATTGAATAACTATTTTTACATTGATTTCACATGGTTTTCAGAACTGTTTTCTTTAAGTATTATTGTACCTTACATTAGTATTACTTATTGTCTGTGAGGTACTCACTAAGTACTCAAGACTTAGTATACCATTCATCGTTTTTTTTATTGTATGTTAGGCAACGAAGAAAAGCAGGTATAGACAGATCTCGCGGGATAGGAGTAATTACTACTTTACAGATTGTTGGTGAGCCCACACATTTGTTCGTGGGCTTTCATTGAGTCAATTATTACTTCTTAGTAGTTTCAGGTTGTGTCCTGAGTTAGTTTATTTTCTTAGAAGCTCCATAGATAGTTATAAACTTGTGGGTAGCATCTTGGATGTCTCTTATATTTTATGGAGGCATATTGCCACCTTTTAATTTAAATGTTGAATAAGACTTCCGCTGATTTTATTATTTGATGGTGATCATGTGTTAGTTAGCTATTTATAACGTATTAATATAACTGTTGAAAGATCATCGAAAAAGATTTGATGTTTTATTAATTTTATAAGGGGCTTCCGATGTTGTTCATAGCATCGGATGCCTATTACGCCTAGGGTGGGTTTTGGGGTGTGACAGTACTGCTTATTGATATTGATAAGGACGAGTCCCAGAATGAGTTCCTATCTCGGACCTCTCATACTCTGCCCGCTCTGGAGGAGTATAGAGGAGCTTCAGCTCCAGCACCCCCAGTTCCTCCACCGAATATCTCGGGCCAGGAGATGTAGGAGGCTATTCAGTTGTTGACTCAATTAATGGCTGCTCAGGCCCAACATCGGTGTATGGGTCATGGTGATAGGGCCGTTAGTGTCAGGGTTTGAGATTTTAATAATTTGGACGCTGCAGAGTTCTTTGGATCGAAACTAGATGAGGACCTGTAGAATTTTATAGATGGGATGTTGAGGGCGTTGCAGGTGATATATGCTTCAGATACTAAGTCAGTAGAGCTGGCTTCCTATAGACTAAGAGATATTTTCGTTCACTGGTATGAGACTTGGTGTCATCTTGAGGGATTAGTGCACCCCCACCCATGTGGCAGGAGCTCACAGATGCCTTCATTCGGTAATATTTGCCGCCAGAGATTAGACGAGCCCGAGCTTATGTTTCTAAACCTTAGACAGAGGAACATGAGTGTTCAGAAGTACAACCTCTATTTCATTCTTTGGCTAGATATGCTCCAGCTATGGTAGCTGAGATGGAGGATCGTGTTTATTGATTTGTAAGTGGATTGGGACCACACTTGATTAATGACTGTATGAAAGCCTCTTTTTCGTAGGTATGGATATATCTTGCATTCAGGTTCACGCTCAAAACCTAGAGGAGCGTAGGCAGCAGTGGAGGGTTGAGCGTGAGCATGATAGAAGTCAAACTATGAGAGCTAGATCTTCAGGTTTTGTCAGTGAGTCCAGAGGCAATCAGAGGCAGAGAATGCAGACCATTTACTTGTTGTTCTTAAAGTTCTCCAAGAAGCTACATGCAAATTTTTCTAAATGTGAGTTCTAGTTGAACTTTATGACTTTTCTGGGGATTATTATTTTAGATGAAGGTATTAGGGTGGAAACACAGAAGATTGAAGCCGCAAAGACTTGGCCGAGACCCATAACACCCATGGAGGTTCGTAGTATTCTGGGCTTGATAGGTTATTACAGGAGGTTTGTAGAGGTTTTTTCTTCCATTTCGGCACCATTGACGGAGGCGATTCGAGAAATCGCCTAAGTTCCGGTGTGACGAAAGTTGTGAGCGTAGTTTTCAGGAATTGAGGAACAGATTGACTTTGGCTCCTGGTCAGACACTTCCAGAAGGATCAAAAGGCTATGTTATTTATGGTGATGCCTCAGGTATTAGGTTAGGTTGTGTGTTGATATAGCACGATAGAATTAGTTTATTCTTCGAGGCAGTTGCAAAAGCACGAGAAGAACTATCCAACACATAATTTATAGTTAGCCGTGGTGATTCATGCATTGAAGATGTGGAAGCACTACTTGTATGGCGTTCATGTTAATATCTACACGGACCATAAGAGCCTTCAAAGATATTTTCAAGCAGAAGGAGTTGAATTTACGTCAAAGGCGATGGTTGGAGCTATGGAAAGTTTATGATGTCCACATTTTGTATCATCTCGGGAAGGCGAACATAGTAGCCGATGCCCTTAGCCGCAAATATGGGGGTAGTTTATCTTATGTTCGGATGAAGAAAAGGGAGTTAGTTCGTGAGCTTCAGCAGTTATCTAGCCTGAGAGTTCGATTATTAGACTCGAGCGATACAGGGGTTACTATTCGAGATTCGGCAGTCTCATCTCTAGTAGTTGAAGTTAAGGAGTTCCAGTACGAGGATCCTATTTACCCTACCTTAACAAAAAGCCTGCAATACAACCCGCAAGTCATAATTGATTTCGAACAAAATGTGTTTACATTAGTGGAGAAATACTTGAAGGGAAAGCCTACGACATCGCTTTTGTGCACTTGTACATCTTTTGTGAGTGTGAGTTGTTCTCTTTTCCTTCTTTTT
>NC_081343.1:4085697-4092673 GCF_029784015.1 Lycium ferocissimum | reverse complement strand
CGGCATATCTATCGTTGTGGCGATGACGAGCAGTTATTTTTCAGTGAATGTATCTTAAATAAGTCTTTGACCCTTATTATTTCCCATCTCGATATTTGAGCTTGAGAAAACTGTTCTTGAAAATAATTTGGAGAAATTCTTGGAGGTAAATCTTGCCTAATCCTCTACTCTTCCTTAATCACAATCATCTTATATTTTTTCCTTCCCTTTAACAATCCCTTAGAGATCGAATTTGTAAGAGGGTTTTGGGGAACATTCCCTTAGGATCATGTATGATAAATTGATGATGGTTATGCTAAAATTTGATGAATCTAAGCTCATTAATCATATATCTTCCACTTTTAACGTTGAATTTCGGATTTGGAGATTTAGGGTTTATACCCAACTTGGGGGTTTTGCTTGAAATCAAAATTTAGGCTAATCCTTGGGCTGAATCATCAATTAATGGTTGGTTTATGATTATCTAGTACTTAATTTGATAATTTGCCTCCGAATCTTCCGTTTTGCCCTCATGGGCCCGTTTTCCTAATTTCTAAGGTTAGAATTACAGAAATGAAATAGTAGCAATATTAGCATCATTATTCATGATTTCTAATATAGAATTCGGTTATTCTTAGACTACTTTGGTTTTGAGCTTCAGCGGAAGGGCAAGGCAAAGAAGTGAGTTGTTGGTGTTGCAGTTCGGCCATCCAGGTAGGTTATGGATTACCATTAGTGAGACTTCGTATAGCGAATCACATATTTAGATTATATTGTCGGAGACAATATATGAACCTTCGGGTATGAAGTTAGGATGGATATTGCCTTAGGTTGGGCCCCGATGTGTGTTGGAATTAGCCACCCCATTATGTGTGCCTGGATTATTTCACTATATTGGTTTGATGCCATGTATAGTTAGTAGATATCAGATTTTGTTTTGTCGTCTTAATTTGGATAGATTTGACCTACCAGTTGTTGGTATTTGTGCTTGGATATATTGTTGGCATATCCACTGTTGGTACGTGAGTTATTGATATGTGTTGGCATACCCACTGTTGGTATTGTGATATGATACGTTGTTGGTGTGCCGCATTGTGGTACTTATGATATTGAACTTGACCGATTTACATATGCATTGCACGCATTCTCTGATATTCATGATGCACGGCCGATACCCAGTGATGATCCGGGATCGTTGATTGAGCGAAACTGATATTTTGATAAACTCTTTAATTGAGTGATTGTGAAAAGGCCGATCTCTGAAGATCCATTCCAAAATTGTTGATTATATGAAATGATATTTGATAAAATCTTTTACTTGAGTGATTGTGGGAAGTCCGATGTCCGAGGTTTGATACGCTCAAATTACACCTATTAATGGTATAATGCGGACGTTGTCAAATATAGTAACCCAACGAGGTTGGGGTCGAATCCCACATGGAATATGGTCTGAAAAGGTTACTAAAGGCGTAGGATGCTTAATTTAGGTCTAATGTCCTAATTCGATGATTTTTGTAAAAGTTGGTTTTTTTATGACTAATTGCTAACTAATTGCTTTGGATGTAATTTATGGTAAAAAAAACTAAGGTTGTGTCCCCGTTAGATAAAGTGTATGATCATGGATATTGATCTTGATATACTTCTAATGGATCATTATATGAATGCACTTAACCTCTATATGAATCTCTACTATTTTCTAATAAATAAAGATTATTTCTTTCTATGATTTTCTCAAATATAAGAAAGTAACTGTGAAGAACGGTAAATTATGCCAAGTAAATTCTTCATATTCCTAAGTGAATTTATTAAACAAAGTTTAAAGCTTTGAGTCCTTTTTATTTATTCTTACCAACCCTAGTTATTTTCCCAAATAAATCAAGGTTTATGGCTTTAATCAATGTTTGCAACCATTAATTATGAATGAAGAATGAAGAATAAATAAACCCTAATAATCCATTATGTGTATATCAATCACAAAACTCAATCACAAAACACCCATCAATTTGGTTCACAACCCTAGTAAGGGGATTTAGCTACTCATAGAAGAAGAAGAACAATAAAAAATAATGGAGATCATAGTGCTTACAATTGATTGCTTGGAATTGAAGAGAAATTAATTGCAATTGTTTGTAATACCAAAAAACTTCCAAAACTATGAGTATTTGGTGCTAAGGAAAATAAAAACTGAAATCTGGTGAATTCTCCTTTACAAGAAACCTAAATAAGGTATTTATAAGAGTTTAAGTCATGCAAAATAAGATTGACAAAATTGCCCCCGACGGACCAATGTATGGACCGTACATTTTATACGGTCTGTAGAATCAATGAATAGTTCTCCGTAAAATCTTCTTCAGTTGCCAGATGTACGATCCACTTTTACGGACCGCAAATATTATACGGCCCGTAAAACTAGTCCGTAAAATCTTCTTCCCTTTAAGACTTAACTGGAACCAATCTACGGTGGGATTTACGGACCGTAAATAATATACGGTCCGTACGATGGCTATTACGGACCATAAATATTCTACGGTCCGTATGGTTCTCCGTATAAGTCAGGCTTCAGTTATCTTTCTTTCTTTGAACCTCTTTTTACTCCATTTCTACGACTTGCTCCCGAAATACGTTAAACATCTGCAACATATCACAAACACATCAAAAAGATCGAGACTTGCTCAAAAAATAATTAAAACTTATAGCCAAAGAGCATCGAATATGCCATAATTTCACAGCACATCAACACCCCAAACATAAAGTCTTTGCTTGTCCTCAAGCAAGTCGCACAACACAATGACTCAATCTACCACTTAAATATCGCAGAGTAATGATGTCTACATTGGTTTTAACTTTGAACTCCTGGCATACACGTTTTTCTTCCAAGGACCACCCCATTTTTCCATTTTAAACCATATGCACAACCTAAGAACGTTATGACTAACAATGAAGCTTCAATGCATGACATTACATTATCGAACATATTATGATGCACACAAACGCTACTTTAGGTGGTCAATTTATTTTGCTCAATTCTCATCCTTATGCCCTCACATAAACCAAAGAATGTCCCAACACAAATATATACAACAAGAATGGGACGAAGACGAAAGAGAAGAGAAAAACACTCACACTCACAAACAAATTCATATCTACACATGCAAATACCATAGGCTTGCCCTTATTTTCTATGTTTTCATCCTAGGCTCGTTCGGTTGTGATCACATTAGGACTTGTTTTTGCTTGTAATGTAGGCTTAGGGATGGGTAGGATACTTTTGTGGATATTAGTGACTCACCCTCCTTGAACACTACAACATCTCTTCACCTTAATTCACCTCTTTTCTTTCCAACCCCCCTTTTTTTCTTTCAAGTTTTCAACCTAGATGTGGTTTTATTCCTAACCAACTTACAAATCTTTTTGTTTTACAGTTTTTCTAATTTTTTTTCTCTTTTATATATATATATATATATATGCAACTACCACATCGAATCTCCAGTAGCAAACTCCACCATCCCAACTTATGTTTTTACTTCCACTCCGAATTGAATTCACCCCTAACTTAGGCATTTTGCCTCATCTATCTAGTAGCTTCAAGGAGGGAATGAGTGTGAAGATGGATTAATTTCACAAAGGGTAAGGTTTCATAACTTGCTAGCCAAGGAAAAGGTCAAAAGGCTCAAAAAGGGAAACTAGGGATATTTGTAATTTGGTAAGGCTTATGAAGGCAAAGTGACTATTTATACAAAGAAAGCCTAAGATGATCTCACAACCAAACTAACTTTTCGATTTCAAACATGACTAACGGGGGCAAGTTCTAGATTATGTGCATAAACAACCAAACTAACAACTCACACACACATTGGCATAAGAACACTTATTTTTACACTTGTGACCTCCTAAGTAGTCATTCATCACACATAATACCCCAATAATCATAATGTCATATAAAGAATCAATCATGTCAACCAATAACTGTTCTAAGTATGCATTTTTCAAATTTTTGAGGGGTCCAACATTTCCAGCAAACGATAACAACATGCCATCAGTTACAAAACAATACCAAACAAATCAAAACTACTCTACTCAACCTAAGAAATATCCTAAAGATCTTGTTTTCAAAAAATAAAACCCCTCTCAGGAAAAGAATTCGGCAAGAAAAGCGAGGGGGTTCTTATACACATATTTACACTACAACACTATCAAATAGTCCCCCCCCCAACTAAAGAATCACTCACTACCCTCAGTGCATCAATGTAGGCATAGACAAGACAAGGGATAGGACTACCTGAAGCATACTATATGCGATGCTCCTCCTTGTACCCCCACCGCATCAGTATCGGTAGGTGCTGGATCAATCATGCTGCTGGGAGGCTCGGTCTAAGTCTACAGAAGTGGGTCCGCTGGTGGGACATTCTTCCCAGCCTTCTCTAGTACCTTAATCCTAGGTATTGTCTGCTCAACAGAGGGATCCAAACTGCTCGATGCCCCTATGTAATGAAAATCAACCATAGATAGCCACGTGGCATGCCTCAACTGGCGCTCTTCTAACTATACTGTGTTGACCCCCTCATTATCTTCCCCTGATCTCGGCCTCTTTCCTTTATCTTGGGCAGAGGGCTCTTCTTTTGAAAGTCGCACCACAGGCACCAAATGTGCCAAATCAATCGGCATTGATGATTGAGGGGGATTTTCAAACACTCCCCCTTCCTTTACCTGAATCTCAAGGACGTCGTCCTTCAGCTGAGTAATATCTTTCTTCACTGCTTTCAAGTCTGCTGCAGATGATACTTCTCTAACTCAAGTACTCGCCTCTAAATACCATCAATTCTGGAGTGAATTTAACTGTGTGATTGGGTGAGGGACTCCTGTAGCAGCTCCATCTCCTTCCGAACTGCCCATGCTATAACCTCCTCTAACTCCCCAGCTCTGTTTGCCTTTACATATGAGTCATGGAAGTTCTGTCTGTTAAATGGAATCATTACACCTCCAGGAAGTGCTGTAGATGTGGAGGTGACTCTGGTAGCAGGTGAGGCAGTCGTAGGGACCGGCTCAGTAGCAACCTCAGGGGCTACGAAGGAGGTGGGGCCAGACAATGACTCGGGAATCGTTGTAGGAGCTGATACTGTCGTGGTGGCGGTCTCAAGACCCTCTAGGGTCTCCTCTAATGTCATACCCTCATCTTCGTTACGGTCGGACTCGTATCGCATAAGTGCCGGGCACGCCACACCGCCGGGTTGCTGCCAACTTATCCAGCTCTCTTTATCTTGGCTCTTTAGCAAACTGTAGATGTGTTTTGCCTTATATTTATGGTCCCGCATGGAAACTCGGATGTTAGCCTTCAGACAAAGGGCCATAATCAAGCACCGGAAGACCAACAAAAGGCCGAGTGCTGAGTTGCCACGTTCGAACCTTATCGACTATCAATTTCCCTATATCAATTTCATATCAGGAAATGATGGAGGCCACTAGAATCGCACGGCTTATAGTGAGCTGATTATCTATCTGAGTTGGGTGTATTCTGTGCATTAAGACACTCCACCAAAATTGTGCCTCTACTGAAAGATCTTTCTTTTTAATCGGCGCACTACACTTGGTGCACCAAACTGGAGTCCCTCTAGTAATCACCAAGGCTATCCACGGTAATTCTTTCATCATATTAGTTCTGTTCCCCGCCATTCTATAGTCTAACTCATCAGTGTTGCCGGCGGTTCATAGTTGTCGCCGAAATAGAATCGGTTGATGGTCTTGTTGGAGAAGTTAATCCTTACACCTCTAATATTCACCTTTTGGAGGTGTATAACTGTATTTGCTTGTTGGGCTAGCCTGTACCTATTATTTATCTCTGCCGCATAGTTGGCGTAAAACTTTCTCACAATAGAGGGTACATATGTGCCTGGTGGCTGGCTAAGGAATCCCTATCCATGGTGATCGATGATAGCTTGTATGTTTGTGAAATGTTCCAACCCTTCGAAACTGATTCGTCTCTCTTCATAGATGTTCCAGCGGAAAACCTGTCCTCCTTCATTTGGCTCCAACCCTTTAACATACATTTCTTTCGAGCCTTGGACCGAGAATCTAACAGCATGTTCAGACCTCTCCTTCATTCTGTTCTCATGTAAGCATGTCGTCTCTTCAGCATCAGACCCCTCTGGCACATTAGTCGCCTCCTCCTGACTAGACAGATCAGGAGAGCTTGATGAGTGCTCCCCATCACTGCTGGACCCCTTATCAGATGGGGGGTTTGCTAGTGTTTGGGCTGCTCTTTACGGCCTCGTGTTTCGTGCGATAGGATCCTGGTCTTCATCACTCACATGGTCCTGATCACGGAGCCTAGTGATAGCATCCATGGTAGCTCAGAATTATTAAAGGACGTGGATGAAGATTTGGAAGTTCCAAGAAGACCCATGACAAGATCTCAAACGAGGAAATTGCAAGACAAGCTTAATGGGCTGCAATCAACAATTCAAAAGTGTCTTGTGATGGAAGAAGAGCTCGAGCCCAATTCAGATTTTTTCCCTCAAGTCTTACACTTATTTGGAGGCCCAAATTAAAGTCCAAAGTGAGATGGAATGAGGCCCAAATCAGCCCCAAAAGAAGAAGTTTCAGCAGCCCATAATTAGCCCAAATATTAGTTTCTAGAATAAATATTTATTTGTTGTTTTAATCCATGTTGACTTGCATTGGTCCAAGTGTGGGTAGTCTTCTAGGTTGTTTTAATCTATGTTTGTTGCCTTGGTCCAAGTGTGGAAGTCTTTTTTTATGCTTCTAGGGAAGATAATTCCCATTTATTTCTATTTTGACTAGCTCCTTCTTCACAACTATATAAAGAGGTGATTGTCATTCATTGTAAATCAGATTTTGAAGAATATATTATATTGAGAGTTCTTTGAACCTTTGTGGCATTACTTTAGAATTTATCTTTCAACCTAACTAGTTCTTAGTTCAAGGTAGTAAGATAATTTCTTCTTGATATCTTTGATTTCTTTTTGGTATTCTTTCGAAG
>NC_081343.1:4080756-4085597 GCF_029784015.1 Lycium ferocissimum | reverse complement strand
AATTTGATCTTTTTAGATACCAAATTTGAATAAAGTAGCATGATGGAAAGAAAGAAAGTGAGATTTCCTAAATGTCCTGCCAACTCTCCCGGAATGGGTACGCGAGCTCATCGTGCGATCCGCGAGACTCTCTAGGACACGCTCACGTATTAAAGGCGAGTAACCTAGGGCTCGCTACCAACTTGTCACGACCCGTGCTCTGTGCCTTGTGAGCACTTACCTTCCGACCTCGGTAAGCGAACTCTCATCCCAACAATGAACCAATACATAAATTGAATAAGTTAGGTAGCGAAAATCAACAAATATAAGTCCCACGATATATATATATATATATATATATATATATATATATATATATATATAGTAAAAAAGTGCGGAGGACAATAAATACCCCCAAGGTTTAGTCTAGATAATACATGAGCATCTAAGGAGAATAATACAAGCCTAGAATACTAATACATAAATGTCTATGTCTCTAAAATAAAATAAGTCATATGATAGGAAGTCTTCAAGGTCAGCAGACGCCATGCTTACCCTGGAAACTTGAGAGAAAGCAAAGTGTGTCGATCGGCCATGGAGCCCAAGGATCCGACCTAGTACACTACGTATTCATAAAGAATGCAAAGCAAGTGCGGTCGCACAAGAGCAAATAATCTTGGTAGGCATCATCGGCGGCTAAGTATAGCTAACACAATTCGTGAGATAACGCAGAAGTAAGCTGAATCTAGCAAGTATACGACAATATAATCACCACCAGGTATCCGTCATCATTAAACATGTAAAGCGACTAAACATAGATCTCGTCGAAGTCCGAATATATCCAATCCAATCCAATCATCAAACATTCCAATCCTGATATCTCGACTAAGTCATAATGCAATGCGCTACGATAATGGTATGAATACGATGAATGCCATGCAAACGAGGTGTACACATGTACTCCGGATTTAAATATCCGTTCCCTCAAAGAGCATAACCAAAGGTGATTCCAAGTCTAAGTGCTACCCATCCCGGATCTTTTTGTGAGCCAGACGGAACCTGCAGCTACTTTCTCACGTGGAGTTCCACGGGTACTATCCGGGGACCCCGAGTCCATGCACTAACAACAATTTCGGGATATCATCAGAATCGGCCATGCAACAACGATGCCGGAATAGATCATCGAACATCGGCTATCTCACTGTCACTCAAGTAAAAGAGTCTGTCAAACATCAGTTTCATGCAATCAAAGATTCCGAAATTGAACCTTGATGTGTCGTGAAATTATGGCACATTCGATGCTCTTTGGCTATAAGTTTTACTTATTTTTTGAGCAAGTCTTGGTCTTTTTGATTTGTTTGTGATATGTTGCAGATGTTTAACGTATTTCAGGAGCAAATCGTAGAAATGGAGTAAAAAGAGGTTCAAAAAAAAAAAAAAGTTAAGCAAGGTCGATTTATACGGAGAGAACATATGGGTAAATATCTTCTGATCCGTAATGCCCATCGTAGATGCATAACAAGAAGGCCTCGTAATTCGAAGAGGAAGTCAAGGCGTAAGTACGAACCGTATGTTATTTACAATCCATAAATCCCACCGTAGATTGGTCCCAAGTAGTTTGAAGTGGAAGAGGATTTTACGGACAAGTCATACGGGTAATATAATATTCTGGCCCATAAAAGTGGATCGTGTATCGCTTAACCGAAGAAGATTTTACGGAGAACTTGTTGTCGATCCTACGGACCCTATAAAATGTACGGTGGAGCATTGGTCACGCCGGGCAATTTTGTCAATCTTATTTTGCACGACTTAGACTCTTATAAATACCTTATTTAGGTTTCTTATAAAGGAGAATTCACCATATTTCGGTTTTTATTTTCCTTAGCACTAAATACTCATAGTTTTGGAAGTTTTTTGGGATTACAAACAATTGCAATTAATTTATCTTCAATTCCAGGCAATCAATTGTAAGCATTATGATCTGAATTATTTTTTATTGTTCTTCTTCTTCTTCTTCTTCTATGAGTAGCTATATTTCCTTACGAGGGTTGTGAACCCAGTTGATGGGTGTTTTGTGATTGGGTTTGGTGATTGATATACACATAATGGATTGCTGGGGTTTATTTATTTTTTCATTCTTCATTCATAATTAATGGTTGTAAACATTAATTAAAGCCATAGACGTTGATTTATTTAGGAAAAATAATTAGGGTTGGTAAGAATAAATAACAAGGACTCAAAGTTTAAACTTTGTTTAATAAATTTATGAATAAGAAGAATTTACTTGGCATAATTAACCGTTCTTCACGATTACTTTCTTATATTTGAGAAAATCATAGAAAGAGATAATCTTTATTTATTGAAAAATAGTGTAGATTCATATAGAGGTTAAGTGCATTCATATAATGATCCATTAGAAGTATATCAAGATCAATATCCATGATCATACACTTTATCTAATGGGGACACAACCTTAGTTTCTTTTACCATAAATTACATCCAAAGCAATTAATTAGCAATTAGTCATAAAAAAACCAACTTTTACAAAAATCATCGAATTAAGACATTAGACCTAAATTAAGCATCCTACGCCTTTAGTAACCTTTTCACATCATATTCCATGTGGGTTTCGACCCCAACCTCGTTGGGTTACTATTTTTGACAACGTTCGCATTACACCATTAATAGGTGTAATTTGAGCGTATCAAACCTCGGATATCGGACTTCTCACAATCACTCAAGTAAAAGAGTTTATCAAATATCATTTCATATAATCAACAATTTTGGAATGGATCTTCGAGAGATCGGCCTTTTCACAATTACTCAAGTAAAGAGTTTATCAAAATATCGAGTTTTGCTCAATCAACGATCCCGGATCATCACAAGGTATCGGCCATGCATCATGAATATGAGAGAATGCGTCCTAATGTGATCACAACCGAACGAGCCTAGGATGAAAACATAGAAAATAAGGGCAAGCCTCTGGTATTTGCTTGGGTAGATATGAATTTGTTTGTAAGTGTGAGTGTTTTTTCTCTTCTCTTTTCTTCAGTCTCATTCTTGTTGTATATATTTGTGTTGGGACATTCTTTGGTCTATGTGAGGACATAAAGATGAGAATTGAGCAAAATAAATTGACCACCTAAAGTAGCGTTTGTGTGCATTATAATATGTTCGATAATGTAATGTCATGCATTAAAGCTTCATTGTTATTTATAACGTTCTTGGGTTGTGCATATGGTTTAAAATGGAAAAATGGGGTTGTCCTTGGAAGAAAAACGTGCATGCCAGGAGTTCAAAGACAAAACCAATGTAGACATCATTACTCTGCGATATTTAAGTGGTAGATTGAGTCATTGTGTTGTGTGACTTGCTTGAGGACAAGCAAAGACTTTATGTTGGGGGTATTGATGTGCTGTGAAATTACGGCATATTCGATGCTCTTTGGCTATAAGTTTTAATTGTTTTTTGAGCAAGTCTTGATCTTTTTGATGTGTTTGTGATATGTTGCAGATGTTTAACGTATTTCGGGAGCAAGTCGTAGAAATGGAGCAAAAAGAGGTTCAAAGAAAAAACGATAACTGAAGCCTGACTTATACGGAGAACCATAGAATAATTACGGTCCGTAAAAGCCATCGTAGATGCATAACAGTAAGGCCCTCGAGACTGAAGAAATCAAGGAAGTACGAGACCGTATATTATTTACGGTCTCATCCATGATTAGATTGGTTCAGATGAAGTCTTAAAGGGAAGAAGATTTTACAGACAAGTTTTACGGGCCGTATAATATTTGCGGTCCATAAAAGTGGATCGTATATCTAGCAACTGAAGAAGATTTTATGGAGAACTATTCACTGATTATACGGACCGTATAAAATGTACGGTCCGTACATTGGTCCGTCGGGGGAAATTTTGTCAATCTTATTTTGCACAACTTAAACTCTTATAAATACCTTATTTAGGTTTCTTGTTAAGGAGAATTCACCAGATTTCCGTTTTTATTTTTCTTAGCACTAAATATTCATAGTTTTGGAAGTTTTTTGGTATTACAAACAATTGCAACTAATTTCTCTTCAATTCCAAGCAATCAATTGTAAGCACTATGATCTCCATTATTTTTTATTGTTCTTCTTCTTCTATGAGTAGCTAAATTCCCTTACTAGGGTTGTGAACCCAATTGATGAGTGTTTTGTGATTGGATTTTGTGATTGATATACACATAATGGATTATTAGGGTTTATTTATTCTTCATTCTTTATTCATAATTAATGGTTGCAAACATTGATTAAAGCCATAAACCTTTATTTATTTGGGAAAATAATTAGGGTTGGTAAGAATACATAACAAGGACTCAAAGCTTTAAACTTTATTTAATAAATTCACTTAGGAATAAGAAGAATTTACTTGGCATAATTAACTGTTCTTCATAGTTACTTTCTTATATTTGGGAAAATCATAGAAAAGAGATAATCTTTATTTATTGGAAAATATTAGAGATTCATATAGAGGTTAAGTGCATTCATATAATGATCCATTAGAAGTATATCAAGATCAATATCCATGACCATACACTTTATCTACGGGGACACAACTTTAGTGTCACGACTGTCTAGGGGCCGTGACGAGGAACCGTCTTATGCAAGAGCACCCACTACCTATCATTTTACGTACCTCTTAGCAGAGTCGTATGAACATTGCCGTATTTTTTTTGAACACGAACATTAACATTATTATGTCATCCGACATAAACTAGTAAACGTTGCTATCCTTTTATACGATACGGACGATCAGAAACAAACGTCTACATGTATCTGTACACGAGCCTCAAACATAGTACGTATACTTATATAGAGGAAGGGCCG
>NC_081343.1:4056180-4080656 GCF_029784015.1 Lycium ferocissimum | reverse complement strand
GCTACACCTCCTTGTCTCTACCCAACAACTACCAAACGTCCTTATACACTTGATGAGGAATTTATTTACTTGGAAAGATTGATTTTTGGATCAAAATGGAGGAGGGTGTTCTCGGCCGACTTGTGGCCGAGCCTCTCTCTCTATCACTATATTTTTCCAACTTTGAAATGTTGAAATGAAATTCTAGTTGGGTTATGAATCAGCAATTCCCTTTATATATGCAGTCCACAAAGTGGACATGTGTCCCACCCAAGTTCTTAGCCAATAAGAGTTGGCCAAATCACAAGCTGTGGACCTGGCCACTTTAGGCTCACTAATGATGTAATTAAGTTCTTAATCTCACTTATTCATCCAATCTTGGTCAATTAATCCTTATTCTCCAATATTGTTCTTATACCAAACGAAATTCATAGGCTATTTGATGCATCGAAACGAAATCGGGAGATGAAAACCCTTCTTGAACCCTAAAACCGCTTTGTCTTTAACTTGTCGCACTTAGCTTTATAATGTCCCTATGTAAAGATACGGGACATAACATTCTTCTTGAACCTCTCTTGAATTACTACATATAGGTAATTCATGTATGAATTCATTCTCTTCTCCCTTTGGATTATATCTCTTATTTGAATGTTAAACTAATTAGTTCCTAGATTCTCTTCATTGTTTATTAGAGTTAATTAATTGAATTTCATTTCTAGACTAACCATTTCTTTCTTCATATCCTAGTGGGGTTGAAGAACGCATCTTTAATTTCTTTGAATTCCCAAACCCATTTCAAGGTAACAGAACAAGGCTAAAGAATTATTCCTACAATTCATATCAAAAATCTGAAAATCCCAAAATAGTTTCATTGTGTGTTTTTGGTGTTCTTGGTTTGTTGAGTTTCATTGTTTCATTCAGGTTCACGAAATTTGGTGTTCTTGGTTTGTTCAAGTCCATTGCTTGGGTCCCATTAGATTACAAAGTTTTTGGATTCTGCTTCCAATATCATTCCGGTGAAGCTTAATTTAACATTGTTGAGATTAGAGTTGTGCAACTGAATGTTTGATGTAGTTGCTAGGTTTGATGGGTTGCTAGCTCATTTGGATTCATTGTTTTAGCTTCTGGTAGGGTGCTTACAATGTGAGAGAAAAACTACTAGAAAAACATCCACTGAAGAACCAAAGCTAAGTATTGGTTTCTTCTTGGTCGACGAAGCTGCAAAAAAAATGATTGGAGTTAATTTTTGTTTACATCCTATTTGGGTAATCATTATTGGAAGCTAAAAGTTGAGTATATAATATTGCTGGGTTGAAAATGTGAGGAAGAGCAGTTTGCCATTTCGAAGCTCAAATGAGTTCCATTCTGAGTGGGTGTTCCGGGAAATCAATCTCTATATCTTTGTGAAGTTGTGGTTCAATTTTGGGGAGATTTTGTTGAGTTTAGAGATGGTTTTGGTGGGGATTGTTTGTTGTGTTTGTCAAGAAGATGAAAGAACGCTGATGAAATTTTTCAGATATACATAACTGGCCACCTTTTGCGGAAATAATCAAATTTTTGCAATAGAGTTTCGAAATTAATCACTTTTTCTTCAATAGCCAATTTTCTACCTAATTTCACAAATAGCCTATTTCAGTTTGGGTTCTTTCCCTTTTTAATTCTTTCTTGTTTATTCTGGCTAGTTTTACTTTAAGTATTAGTTAATACTTAGGAGCCGTTTGGACATGATTTGAAACCATGGTTTGAAACCATATTTGAACATATAATTTGGATATCTTAAGTTGTATTTTCTCTTATAGACATAAAAACCACACAAGTTATGAAAACTATCAAAACATTCTCAATTCTTATACGATATTACCAAATGAGCAAGTCATAGTTCATAACAAAATTAATACGCTACTAGAAGACCTTTCTAAAAAATACAACATTAATTGATCAAACTTTAGTTCAATAAAAACGAAAATTTAACATGAATGATAATGTAATTACTTTTTAATATAATCCTCCCACATGATAGACATAAATAAAGGTTGGTGAAATTTAATGAGGTTGGTAAATAGTTGGTGGGAGCAATTGTTAAAAATATTTACCAACTTATGGGTCTTTTTTTTATAAAATATAAACTTATGGGTCAATTTTTATATTTAAAACTTTTGAAACTATGATTTGATGATTTGGGGTTTCAAACCATAAGATGAAATGCATGTTCAAACGTTGGTTTCATCTCATGGTTTCAAATCATGGTTTCAAACCTCATGTCCAAACGCGTCCTTAGGGTTAAACTAGTTTTTGAGTGCTTTTATTTTATTTTGTGTCATTTTATTTCATGTTTTTCTCTTTTGTTTCTTTGTTAGTTCTTTGTTTCCTAGTTCGTTAGTTTTATTTGTCCTTCTGTGTTATTGAAATAAATTCCACTCCAAACCGATACTTGGATATTTGCTTGAAGTAATTTGAGATTGATGGTCCTTGAAGAGATTGTGGATATCCCTTGAGAGGTAAAAGGCAACGAGTGGTGAGCTCATTTGAGAGTGGCCATAAAAGCCTTCGGCCTTGAGCGAAAATACGAATGTTGAGTGATATAAATTTTGAGTAATACACTAAGGGAGTGATTTGTGTGAAGTCCATTTTGTTTAACTAACCAATCTTCTTTGTTTTAATTATGTCTTACACAGGTTCAAGGAGTTATAAAGGAGGTTTGGATGATTATGGAGAAAGAGGAAGTTCATCTTATAATTCTACTTCTAGTAGAAGTTATTGTGACGTATTCCATGATTATTATAGTAGTGCTTCCACAAGAAAAAAGACCATGAGCTTAAATGAAGTTTAACTAAATTTGAAGCTATTGTTGAGGGGTATGAGAGTGGTTGCGCATTTGATTGCATCTTAGGTGTGGATAAATTGTGTTATACCAACTTAATTGATTCGCCTTTTTAATTGAGTGGTTGGACATACCTCATCATAAAAAAAGTTTACCATATAAATATGGTGGAAGATTGGTTGAAAAAGAGGTTAAGATCGTTGTTTACCATGGAAGCTATCAAGGGGGAATTTGGTGTGATGTCTACCCTTTGTCTACTTGTTCGGTGTGTTTAGGAGCTCCTTGGTTCAAAAGTAATAAATTTTGTTTTATAGAATTTTGTTAAAGTTTGTTGTTGTAGATTGGATAGAGCGAAAGCATGTCTTAACACCCATGACCATTAAAGGAATCTTCAATAACAAATGAGGAAGTCAAGAAAGTGAAAGTAGAGTAATTAAAATTTAATGTACAAGATCATTCCAACAATTCAAGTAGTCTTTGGAACTTCAAGTAATGCTTCTTATTATGTCAATCATAAACTTGAAGTTAAGAGCCGTTTCTACAAGTCAAGTGAATTTCTTGGAGCATAACCCCACACCTAAAGAAGAAAATTTGTTTGCTACTTATAACAATGAGCATTCAAGTGGAGTGAAAGGTAATTTGGCTACACTTAATTATACTTCTTGTGCTAGTAGTGATAAAAGTGTGCCTTGTGATAAATCTTTGGGAGCTATAAATTGTTTAAAGAATGTTAATGAAAATCATGTTGATTCAAAGGAATGAAAACCATGTTGATTCTCCATGCTGATTCTAGTTGTCATTCTTTAAAGGAGCTTACTCTTACTTCTCCTTATAAAATTGTGTCACCTCTTGAGAAAAGTGTTGAATTATCAGCTTGTGATAAAGTGGTACTTCTTGTGTTAAAAAAATTGTGGGATCTAAAATTGATGCTTTTGATGAAGTTGTTGAAAGTAATACTTCTTTAGTGGAAAATGCAAATGATGAGGTTGTGCTTGTGAATGAAGATTTGCTAGTAAGGAGATCCTTATCTATTTGTTTGAATGACGAAGAAGAATGTACACAAAGGCATAACATATTCTACTCTAGATGCCTTATTTGGGAAAGGATGTGCACTTTGGTAGTGAATGGTGCTACTTGTGATAACTTGGTTAGTGCTACTTTGGTGAAGGAATTAAATTTAAAGACGTTTAATCATCCTAGGCCATGTAGGTTGCAATGGTTGAATGAATGTGGTGAACTTAAAGTGAGTAGAATGGTGAAAATTCCTTTCATGATTGGAGACTATAAAAATGAAGTAACTTATGGTGCGGTGAAATTACATGATTGTCATATTATTCTTGAGAGACCTCGTATGTATGATAGAGAAGTTATGCATAACGAGAGGAAGAATCACTATACATTGAAAATGGAAGGCAAAGTGATCAAGCTCGAACCATTGGAGCCAAATGGAGTGTTGAGAAAGCAAGTGAATGTGAGGGCGCTCTTGAAAAATTCTAGGACAAAAAGTGAGGATGAGAGAGAAAAGATATAGAGAAGTAAGGGAGAGAAAAGTGATGACTCTAGAGTGGAAAAGGGAGAGGAAAAATTGAGTGAAGAGAGTGAGTTATCACAAAATAAGGGAGAAGAGATTGAAAAGAAAATAAGAGAAAAGAAAGAGGGAAAACAAAAGATTGAGAGTGAGGATCTTCCTTATTCTAATGCTACTAACCTTTCTACCTTTTGTAGTTCTTTTGTGTCTTGTGAAGGAAATATTTGAGAGAAGCACTTGAAGAAAAAATCAAAAGGAAAAAGTTCATTTTTGGAGACCTTGGAAGAACACGGTACCTTTTGAAGAGAATCTATGGGCTTAATTGGTTAAGGTCAACATAAAGAAAGTTTATTTGAACGGTTTCAAGGTAAAATGGCTAAACTTTCTACTCTAAGTACTTTGAATGACTTTGATGAAAGTTTGAGTTTAGAAGTTGGTCATAGTATTTTTGAACATAATGATTCTTCAGCTTGTGATGATGATTCTATAGTTTATTATGAGCATCTACTAGTTTAACTAGGTTGTGGAGATCATGTTGGTTATTCTTGTGAACTTGATAGTAAGTTGCAAACTTGTTATGTTAACATTGATGAATTTGGAGAGCCAGGTGGTGCTAGTGTGTTTGATTATAAAGATTGCATCTTTGTTGAAGATCATTAGGCGAATCAAGTTGATTGTGTATCTTTGACTAGTGAGATTGAGGTTGATGGTGACTCATATGATGGTCCCTTTTTATGGGATGAAGGGAGTCATGATTCCTTTGTAACCACATTTATCTCATTTGATAGGATACTTGATGTTAGTAGTGATTTGAATTTTGACTATAATATTTTGTATTTTAATGACCTAACTTCTTCTCATGGTTTCAAAGTGTATGATAACCCTTTATTTGGAGTTAAAATTGAGGATGTTGAGGAAGGTACTAGTGAAAAGAATGGGTTTGGGGAACTTCTTAAAGTTAGTGAACCCTTGTGCAAAAATAAAGGTGAAGTGATTGATACTAGTGTCACGACCCAACTAGGGGCCGCGACGGGCACCCGATACTTGTACCGAGCACCCCTTGCCTCGTTTCATACTCTTACTCTTAAGTGGGCCGTGTGAATTACCGCACTAAATTTTTTTCCATTTGCATGACCACTTTATAACATAATTATAAACTTGAACTAATAAACTGTATTAATTTAATTTACATCGGCGGCGACGATCAGCTACAAAGCATCTGTCTGTACATATCTTGTCTACGAGCCTCTAGACAATATACATATAGCATCAAAATGGGCTAAGTGCTGCTGTGCCCAAATATATACACAAAAGTAATACCAACAAGCTGTGGCTCCGGAACAACTGGAGCACTCCTGACGAACGAACCGTCGGTGGAGCTTCTAAAGACCGGACCCGTCTATCCGCTTACTCGCGCGGCATAAAACGCAAAGATCCGCAAGAAGGGACGTCGCACAAATAATGTACCGAGTACGTAAGACATGAACCAAACATGCGTAAAACGTAGAACAAGGACAATAATGGGAAAGAATAGCATATCATAGGGTAGAAAGATAACTCCGTGCATATAAATGTCCTTCTACAGATACTATGCATGCTTAGTGCCGCGAACGTGCGTTCCGATCCATACATCTATTATATTGCCGCGGAACGCGCGCAACCCGATCCATACATCTATTATATTCCGCGGGTGCGTCCATATGCGTTATACTTTACTTTCTTTGAAAATATCTCCTTTTCATATATACATATATATACATATAATAGAGCATATCATATCGCCGAGGCGTCGGCTCCGATCTATTTAACCATGCATCCCGTGTCCGGGACGAAATCATGTATCATACTCCAACTGATCAGGTGGCTGTGCGCCTATAGCGCCTTCCCTTTATTCCCAACTTCCCCATATACATATACTTATACATACAATACATAGACAACATGGACTAGTATTATAAGGCAAGACTATCAATAAAACGTGGCATTAAAATAAAGCGTAGCATATGATCAAAAGCTTCATATAATATTTCCTTTAGAATCTTTTAGAAAGTAGAGCCACAATAAGAAGTAAGATTGAATTCATGGGCCAACTGGACACTTTCATATTCATTTTGAGCTCTTAACTTGAAACTCTTAGTCGTGGACTCATTCTTATTTCGCTCGTCGTCAACATATTTTCTTCATAAATTTTATCGTTATTGGCGTCATAGAAAGATTCTCTTTAAAATAATTACAACACCTATCATTTGGTAAGCGGGACGATAAGGAAGAATCCGGGAATAGTGGACCCACCTCGGTCAAGTGAGGCGGCATGTACAATTTACATATAATACACTCCGTGGCATTACTTGTGAGGGTTTTAGAGTAATCGGTCCTATTCATGCAAGTTCCAGTGTTTAGACCATCCTTTCACCATTCATAAGCTTTTGGTTCAATTCTACTGAAGGAATAGTGGTCAATTTCCAACGTGGATTTCTGGAATTAGGGAGATCCCCGAAGCGCGTAACCAAGCCTATACATCTAAGATATGCCAAAGAAAGGAGAGGGAAGTCTTACGTACCTTTTCCGCTTCTTTCACGCCTCCAAATCTCCGTTCCAAATTCGCCAAAATCTACAATTTGGTCACATTTACCAAGTGTCAATTTAGGCATCTAGAAGTTGAAATTCAAAGTAGCCATTTGTCTACCGAAATTTCGGCGAGATTTCCGTAAATACATCATCCCCAAAAATCATCTTGACCAATTTCTCATCAACAACAATCCGGAATTCAACCCGGCCAAATTATCAATCATAATGTCACAACCATACTAATGATTTCCAATTTCAAACCAAGATACATTATAACAACTCCATCAACTTACTACTTCTTTCAAAACCTTCCAACTTCAATAAAAACAATAACAACCTTATAATATATATTCTAACAACATTATTCCAATATCATTGTCTTCCATCCATGTAAGAACACAATATTCAATTTACGTAAACTTCAACCACAAGTCTCCAACCTTTACCATTTCACTAAGATTATTAAGCTTTTAAAGGTAATATAAAATCCACAACACAACAACAACCAAAACACAAAATAAAATTGATTCATTTTCTTCCATACTATATACAACTACACGGCCACACATGCACACTACCTCACGGCCACCTTCACAACTACAACCTCTCAAAAATCATTCAACTTCCATTATCAACATAACATTTACAACAATAACAACTAGATACTAAACAAAATAATTAACACATGATTCCTACACCCTCATATACATGCACGGCCACCACCTATATTCTTGTTCTACATGAATTTCATCCATTTTCATACACCATATCATACACAAACTTCCAAAACACATAAAGGATGATAAATTCTTACCTTTTCTCCTAATCTTCCTTCTTGAATAAAGCTTGCAACTCACAAGAACATGTAGTTTCTTGCTCCAATGAACACTCCAACTTGCTAGGGACCCTTTAGTAGGTAGGAAATGATTTTTGGAAAAAATTTTGTAAATTTCCTTGGAATTTTTCTACTTGGCCGAATGGCCTTTAGTATTTTCTCCTTCTTTCTCTTGTTCTTATTTTCTTGAAATCTCTAGAACAATAATGAATAATAAGATGACTCCTTCTATATATATAGATACAAGTCTTCCACCCTTTTTTTCCATATTTATGAATAAGTCCCTCAATACAAAAATATAGTCACATAACCCCTTTCATTCTTTTTCTAGAAAATTCCTCCTTTTTCTTGATTTTTCTTCCAACACAAAAGACGACTTATTATTATATTTTTTTCATCCTTGCCCCTCATTTCTTCACATGGCCAATATGGCCCCTTTGGAACTCTTATGAACTCTTCTGTAAAATTCCTGTTTTGCCCCTCAACTTTTCTTAATATTACCATTTTACTCCTAGCCTTCCACATTATTTCCACGACCCATTTTGCGAATTTCTCTCTACCCTTAACCTTTCACAATATTTACATACTAATAATAGTCATAAATAATATTCAAAACCAACTCGTACATTAAAATAATTTTGGAACCCGCCTTGTCCCTAACTTCTCACCACTATCTCGCAATATCCGAACGTATGAAATACGGGCTATAACATCCTCCCCCCCTTTGGAACATTCGTCCTCGAATGTCCAACTGACCTCACAGTGTATTATGATATTTCGGGGAGGTCTCCACCTCACATGTCGCCTAACATCTCCCTTTTCTGCCGTAGGTCAATTGATTTAGCTCCGAACACTGGCCCTGCATTAATAAGTCTCTTTGTGGAGGTTTAAATCGCCATAGTCCATCTTAAATCTAGCATGTCCTCCCCCCCTTTATTAAGAGGGTCTATGCACGCCTATGCCCTTGAAATGACCATCGCTTTCCGCGAACTTCCACATATCGCGGTACTATTTCTGGAACCCTACAGCCACGAATGATAGGTTACAACCATATATATATACTACTGTTTTACTTGCAACACCTCCAACCGTCAGTCATACTTTCTTTAATTCCAAAGCTCTGTCATACTTTCTTCCCTTCTGCCAGTCTAGTCCGTCTCAGCCTACGCGACCTCTATCAGGTTTCTAACCATCCCACATATCCTAATTTCACTCGGTCGCTTTTAACATCACATCCGTCTCTTACATTTACATTTCCAAAATTTTCGAGCGTACTTTCCGGGGTCACCCATCCTGAGATTGCTCTCACCCTAGCACGCTTAACCTCGAAACTTCAGTGCATTTAGGCGTCCTAACGCTAGTATTTTCGCCTCCATTTCCCGGGCTATCTTTATCACATAATTCGGGGCGTATTGGTGTCTTGACAATTTTCGGGATGCCCTCGTAACGCGTCTTTCTCTCGTAATTACTATTTCAGCCTTCACGACTACCTATAGCCATCTTTTTCCTATGTATACGGTACTCCTCATCCTGAGTCTTCAAATTTCCCCCTATATTTAGTAATGCAAGGAGTGGGATATAATATAATAACATCTAGGGCAATGTAACACATTCATATAATAATAAAATGCCGATAATGTACCATGTGGCGTGGGGAGGTTCGGATCCCGCCGTCCCGTCAACGCGTATATACGGTGGGGAGGACCGAACCGGACGCCCTCCCCTACCTCGCCGCGGCCCGCCGGGGCACGGGAAGTCCGCCGGGCGGGTGCACGGTCGATGACGAACCAATTGCCGAACCGGCGGGCTGGGCTCTTCCTCCCTCGTTCTTCAGCGGGCAATCACGCATCCTATGGCCAACCCGCCCGCAAGTATAACATGCATCTGTGCCTGCGCGACACTCTCCAGAGTGTGGCCTACCACACCGAGAACACCGTGGTGGGGGTAGCATTGTCCTGCTAGGCTCAGCGCCATATTGGAACCCCAGCTCTATCGACGCAAACCGAGGAGGTGCACCGGCCGCCGATTGGCCCGAATATCAAGATTGCTCCCGTGCTTGCCCCTTCCGTACTCGCTCCTAGCCCAGAAAGATCTGCCTCTTTTCCTGGAACCCCTATCTGGATAACGTTCTCCTCTCTGTAAGTCTTACTGTTCCTCCAGGGTTTGGGCGTGGGCCTGGATACGGGTAATAGTCATCCCACCCTGGAGTGAAGCCGTCAAACACTCCTTAACCAAATGTGGCCCCAACCCACTTACAAATCGGTGCACGTGATCTCCCATATCGGCTACCATGGCCGGGGCATACCTGGCTAGCGAGTTAAAGCGAAGGCTGTATTCCCTGACGCTCATATTTCCCTGCTTAAGATTCAAGAACATATCTGCACGAGCTCGTCGAACTTCCGGCGGTAGGAAATGTCGTAAAAATGCCTCAGTGAACTCCTGCCAAACCGGGGGGGGGTGCATTCGCTCCCCTCGAGGATATCCAACTGTTATACCACAAGACTGCTACATCCCGCAATCTGTACGATGCCAATTCCACTGACTCTGTATCTGAAGCATGTATTATTCTCAGTGTCCTTAACATCTCATCTATGAAATTTTGCGGGTCTTCTTCTGGTTTCGAGCCATAGAACTCCGGAGGTTTTAGGGCAATAAAATCACGGCCCTAGCACTCACCGCCCTATCTCCCCGATCCGCATCTTGCCGGCGAGTCCGTGCGGCAACTAACCGGGGTTAGTGGCGGATGGCCTCCCGCCATCCGCCGGCCCGAGCCGCCGGCGGTGGGCCGGAACTCCTCCCTGCTCCGCTGACACGGGGGGAGCATGGAAAGCCTGAGAAGGAGCCTCGTTATGAGACTCGCCTTCTTCTAGTTCCGCTGGTGGCTCCCGTTCAGTCCTTTTCTCGGCCACCGTCTTGCCCTTCTGGGCTACTGTAGCTTTCCTCTTCACCGGCATTACTGAAACCATAGCATAGAATTAGAAAAGAATATGGGAACCTGGTAACATAGCTTTATCGCACGATCTAGGATACAAAGAAGGTCAGATTTCCTAAATGCCCTGCAGCCTCCCGTTTATAAGTGTGGCGCGCTACACACCCATAAACAGGACTCTACTGGACACGGCTCGTAGACAAACCCTAGGACCGCCTGCTCTGATACCACTTCTGTCACGACCCAACTAGGGGCCGCGACGGGCACCCGATACTTGTACCGAGCACCCCTTGCCTCGTTTCATACTCTTACTCTTAAGTGGGCCGTGTGAATTACCGCACTAAATTTTTTTCCATTTGCATGACCACTTTATAACATAATTATAAACTTGAACTAATAAACTGTTAATTTAATTTACATCGGCGGCGACGATCGGCTACAAAGCATACTACGTACATATCTTGTCTACGAGCCTCTAGACAATATACATATAGCATCAAAATGGGCTAAGTGCTGCTGTGCCCAAATATATACACAAAAGTAATACCAACAAGCTGTGGCTCCGGAACAACTGGAGCACTCCTGACGAACCGTTGGTGGAGCTTCTAAAGACCGGACCCGTCTATCTGCTTACCTGCGCGGCATAAACGCAGCGTCCGCAAGAAGGGACGTCAGTACAAATAATGTACCGAGTACGTAAGACATGAATCAAACATGCAGAAAACGTAGAACAAGGACAATAATGGGAAAGAATAGCATATCATAGGGTAGAAAGATAACCTGTGCATATAAATGTCCTTCGGCCGATACTATGCATGCTTAGTGCTGCGGAACGTGCAGGATACATCTATTATATTGTGCGGAACGCGATCCATACATCTATTATATTCTTTGCGGAACGTGCAGCCCGATCCATATGCGTTATACTTTACTTTCTTTGAAAATATCTCCTTTTCATATATACATATATATACATATAATAGAGCATATCATATCGCCGAGGCGTCGGCTCCGATCCATTTAACCATGCATCCCGCGTCCGGGACGAAATCATGTATCATACTCCAACTGATCAGGTGGCTGTGCGCCTATAGCGCCTTCCCTTTATTCCCAACTTCCCCATATACATATACTTATACATACAATACATAGACAACATGGACTAGTATTATAAGGCAAGACTATCAATAAAACGTGGCATTAAAATAAAGCGTAGCATATGATCAAAAGCTTCATATAATATTTCCTTTAGAATCTTTTAGAAAGTAGTGCCACAATAAGAAGTAAGATTGAATTCATGGGCCAATTTGGACACTTTCATATTCATTTTGAGCTCTTAACTTGAAACTCTTAGTCGTGGACTCATTCTTATTTCGCTCGTCGTCAACATATTTTCTTCATAAATTTCATCGTTATTGGCGTCATAGAAAGATTCTCTTTAAAATAATTACAACACCTATCATTTGGTAAGCGGGACGATAAGGAAGAATCCGGAATAGTGGACCCACCTCGGTCAAGTGAGGCGGCATGTACAATTTACATATAATACACTCCGTGGCATTACTTGTGAGGGTTTTAGAGTAATCGGGTCCTATTCATGCAAGTTCCGGTGTTTAGACCATCCTTTCACCATTCATAAGCTTTTGGTTCAATTCTACTCGAAGGAATAGTGGTCAATTTCCAACGTGGATTTCTAGAATTAGGAGATCCCCGAGGCGCGTAACCGAGCCTATACATCTAAGATATGCCAAAGAAAGGAGGGGGAAGTCTTACGTACCTTTTCCGCTTCTTTCACGCCTCCAAATCTCCGTTCCAAATTCGCCAAAATCTACAATTTGGTCACATTTACCAAGTGTCAATTTAGGCATCTAGAAGTTGAAATTCAAAGTAGCCATTTGTCTACCGAAATTTCGGCAGTACTTCCCCTGTAAATACATCATCCCCAAAAATCATCTTGACCAATTTCTCATCAACAACAATCCGGGAATTCAACCCGGCCAAATTATCAATCATAATGTCACAACCATACTAACGATTTCCAATTTCAATCCAAGATACATTATAACAACTCCATCAACTTACTACTTCTTTCAAAACCTTCCAACTTCAATAAAAACAATAACAACCTTATAATATATATTCCAACAACATTATTCCAATATCATTGTCTTCCATCCATGTAAGAACACAATATTCAATTTACGTAAACTTCAACCACAAGTCTCCAACCTTTACCATTTCACTAAGATTATTAAGCTTTTAAAGGTAATATAAAATCCACAACACAACAACAACCAAAACACAAAATAAAATTGATTCATTTTCTTCCATACTATATACAACTACACGGCCACACATGCACACTACCTCACGGCCACCTTCACAACTACAACCTCTCAAAAATCATTCAACTTCCATTATCAACATAACATTTACAACAATAACAACTAGATACTAAACAAAATAATTAACACATGATTCCTACACCCTCATATACATGCACGGCCACCACCTATATTCTTGTTCTACATGAATTTCATCCATTTTCATACACCATATCATACACAAACTTCCAAAACACATAAAGGATGATAAATTCTTACCTTTTCTCCTAATCTTCCTTCTTGAATAAAGCTTGCAACTCACAAGAACATGTAGTTTCTTGCTCCAATGAACACTCCAACTTGCTAGGGACCCTTTAGTAGGTAGGAAATGATTTTTGGAAAATTTTTTGTAAATTTCCTTGGAATTTTTCTACTTGGCCGAATGGCCTTTAGTATTTTCTCCTTCTTTCTCTTGTTCTTATTTTCTTGAAATCTCTAGAACAATAATGAATAATAAGATGACTCCTTCTATATATATAGATACAAGTCTTCCACCCTTTTTTTTTTCCATATTTATGAATAAGTCCCTCAATACAAAAATATAGTCACATAACCCCTTTCATTCTTTTTCTAGAAAATTCCTCCTTTTTCTTGATTTTTCTTCCAACACAAAAGATGACTTATTATTATATTTTTTTCATCCTTGCCCCTCATTTCTTCACATGGCCAATATGGCCCCTTTGGAACTCTTATGAACTCTTCGTAAAATTCCCGTTTTGCCCCTCAACTTTTCTTAATATTACCATTTTACTCCTAGCCTTCCACATTATTTCCACGACCCATTTTGCGAATTTCTCTCTTACCCTTAACCTTTCACAATATTTACATACTAATAATAGTCATAAATAATATTCAAAACCAACTCGTACATTAAAATAATTTTGGAACCCAGTCTTGTCCCTAACTTCTCACCAGTATCTCGCAATATCCGAACGTATGAAATACGGGCTATAACAACTAGCACCAATAATAATTTCTTTACTTATTCAATTCCTAACTTTGAAAGAACATTCTTGATTGATTATGCTAATGCTTGTAGGGTGAAATCTCATTCCTTGAAAGACCTACTAACTTCCTTGATTCTACTGTGAAGGTTCAATCAAAGAAATTGTGTAAGGATAATGGAAGCCTTGAGTTATTACTTTGGTGTATATTGTGTCCAAAGGTTTTCAAACTTTGTAAAATTGAGAATGGTATGTTTTACTGGCTAGTTCTTAAATTTGGATTATCAAAATCCATTGAGGTGAAATCCATTGATGTGCTTTCATTTGCTAATACTTCCAAGTGTGCTTCACATGTTTCATTTATTGGAATTCTTGGTTGCTTTGATAAATCCTATGAGAAGTTTGTTTCTTATAGTCAAGTACATGTTGTTTATAATATGAAGATGTTCTTATTTAATTTTTATGATACTTGGCTATATCACAAAAGGGTGTACTTTGAGTAGTAATTTGTAAAACTCCCTTGCCTTTGCTATGTCTTCCCGTCATTGTTTTGCAAGGACCAAATTGGAGGATGAATTTCTTTAAAGAAGGAGGAATGATGAGATACAAAGTGGCCATCATGAAATTGGAAGATCCACAATATGCTTATGTCGATAATTAAAGAGTGGAGAATAAGGTCCAAGACAATTGGAAGCCCAAAAGAAGAAACAAGACCCATGTCTTTGTTCTTAAATTGGAGGCCCCTAAGTTAAAGGGGTACTTTAGTGTTTTTGCTTAGACAATGAACCCTAGTATAAATAAACTATTGTGTATTCTTTTGGAGGATATATTATGTTAGATTATGAGTGTAGATTACTCTTTTGAGAGTGGGGGAATTTCCGCATACCTCCTTTTGAATGTCTCTTGAATTACTACTTGTAGGTAATTCATGTATAAGTTCATTCTGCTTTTTCCTTTGGATTATATCTCTTATTTTAATGTTAATCTAATTAGTTTCTGGATTCTTCTCATTGTTTCTTTGAGTTAATTGATTGCATTTCAATTCTAGATTAACCATTTCTTTCTTCATATGGTAGATTTAAGATTATTGATTGCATTTACATATGTCTAGGTATTTAATTGCTAAGGTGTGTGTTTACCCCAACAATTCTCTTAATCTTCATATCCTTTTTATTGCTTTTCATAATTGTTCTTGATGTTCATGTGGAGTTGAAGAACCCATCTTCAATTTCTTTGAATTCCCGAACCCCTTTCAAATCATTTCATATCAATCAATTGTAGCTCGCACATTCAAGAATGCCATGAAATTACCTATCTTGGTGATGTGTTATTAGTCCATCTTAAACAAGTTAGGCATTTATCGGAGGGAGTGACTTGTGATAAGTCATTTAGTGATCCAGCTAAGGTACGTAAGACTATTTCATTTATTGGCCACTACGGCACGACATGTGTTCGTTGTTTCTTTACATGAGTGATGAAGTCTGGAATGTATGATAGCATAGCAACTCTATGTTCAGTGTTTCGTAAGTCAAATAATGGTTATATAATATGTTTTCATATAATACTCCACTCAGTTGTTCCATTCATAGAATCAAACTTGTAGAATCACTATCAGCTAGTCATGGTATTTCATTAAGCTGAATCGTATGTAATATATGTCCCAAATTCTTTATAAGGATAAGCGTATTCAGGTGATAGGATATTACAATATGTCATAGACCTTGTACTCGCATAAGGATATTCCTTCTCTTACCGTCAAGTTTTAGGAATACGAATGTGCCTCAATTTCAGGTTAAAGGTTTCATGAGCCAGATTAGAGCAATGTTATGTACGTACGAATCGGTTTTCCCATACAATGTCCTACTTTTAGGGTTGAGTTCCTAATTTTGAACTAAGAGGTTAATATATCTGATTAAGGTGAATTATATTTATGACTCCTTATGATTGTTAAAGGATGACAGATCGTCACTTAGGATGAATGAGATCGATGGTTTTTAAAGTATGGCTAATGGGATTATAAGTCTTTATCTAAGATGAATATGTTGATAGTCTTATGTGCTCAGCATCTATCGGGTTAGGTGTGAATGTGTAAAATGGTCATTAACATGATATTTTAGCTATATGAATCCCTTTGTATGAATTCAGGTGAAAGACAGAAATTTTGAAGTCAAACCAAATAGTTAAGTTCGTAAGAGTTCTTAAATTCGTCTAATTCTGAGGTGGTACTCATTTATGCCTAGTTTTCGGCTAGTTCAGTTAGGAATCTGAGAAATGTCAAAAAAACGAGAAACATACCTATTGTTTTAATTGCCAATCAAATACCAAACAAGATGAGAAGCTATGGACCCATGCAGGAAAGAGTGATGAGGCTCAGATTTAATTCAAGAATACCCAACATAAATGAAGAAGATTGATTTTAACCTTGAAGGGATGTATAGAAAGGAGGATACAACAAGACAAAATTGTAGATCTTTGAAATACCTTTCCAACGATATATGGTGGAGCTCAAATAGAGCTCGTTACTAGGAGTTATACCCATTTCTTGAACGTCATCAGTCTAGTGGAAAATAAAGCCGTGTGCGGTACCCTGCGCGTCTCGGAGCGAGGCGTGCCAGGCCAAATTTTTGGAAAACTCAAAATTTTGAAACCCCCATGCCTACGCACCATGTTAAGCCATTTTATGTCTAAAGCGATTTTTGCTGAAATCTACATATAAAACCATTCATACTATTGTTAGGCTCACCATCATACACTTGTCCTAAACCTTCAAATTAAACCTCCTTAAAATACGCAAAATTCAGCAAGATCTCTCCTATTTATTTGCCTAACCCGAATTCATAATTCAACAACAAACAACAACAACAATAACAATATCAACACCAATAGCATCATTTCCAACTCCAATGTATTCCATAGAACAGTCCACACGCTGTTTTCCAACTTCCATAATCAACCAACCTATTATACAATTATTTAACCATTCTATCTTCGTGAATAAGTTAGTATTTACAAAAATAGGAAGAGATCCATACCTTTCTCTCTTTAATATTGTTGTATCTTCACTTCTCCACCCTAAGTTTAGGCCACAACACCCCGCTACATGATTCTGCAACAATAACTATACGCTATCCAAATCGAAATTTGGGAATTATACCTGGTTTGGGCTAAAATTTGCTTTGGGGAGTTGGGGAGAACTCTCCAGAATTTTGGAGAGTTTTTGGGGTGTTTAGTGAAGAAAATGAGGGGTTAGCCCCTTTATATAGCGGTCCAGGTTCTGCCTGGACCGACTTAAAAATCCTTCAGCGCGTTCGCACCCCCTTTGGGCGCGTTCGCGCTGGGTTAGATTTTCTGCCTGCGCATTTGTTCAGTAAAAAGGTCATAACTCTTGATCCCGATATCGTGTGAGGGCCAACGACCTATGGTTGGAATATCTTTCAATTATCTACAACTTTCATTCTTGATGTTTTTCCAAATTCCAAACGTATGATGGCGTTTTGGCCCCTCCAGGTCAGATCAACCGAAAATGTTTCCTTAAATCATCCTTTTGGAGGGCTTATGCCCATATTTGGCTTAAGAGTCCTTCTTAGGACTTGCTCAACTTTCCATATACTACTCATATATCTCTTCATACGTCCTTTATAAAACCCCAACATGTGGGCACCACTTAGCTTGCAGTAACGAGGGCTTTCATCGAGCAACGTACTACCTGATTTACACCATATGGTCTTCGAATGTCATATGTATACATATTCTTATACTCAGATCATATAATCTTCATCCCTGACCCAAGCCTAAAATTTGCTAAGCGCGTTCGTGCCCCGTGGTTGCGCGTTAGCGCTGAGTTGGCCCTTGGTCTCCTGCACGTTCGCACCACTCCCTGGCGCGTCCGCGCAGGCTAATTTCCTTGCTTGCCATCCCAACTTGTAATGTCCATATCTCCTTACCCCAATATCCTATAGAGGAGCGATTTGTTGCGTTGGGAACTGGACTTCATGAACTTCACTCTGGGCTTTGCTTTGTCTCAAAACTCGCCATCTACTAAAATATATTCTTCCTCCAAGTTGGGCCAAAATTGCTCCTTATATTTTCTCCAAAGTCTGACAAACATAATTTCCTTGATTCACTTGCCCGCCAATCTTTTCGGTACTTCTCATACATGATGTTAAACCCTTACAACTATAAAATAGACACGTATCACTTCAGTGTTCACAATTAAGCAGTTAACACCTACGGAACTCAACGTCCGAACTGTGAGGTGTACCAGCTTATGATTCCGTCATGAATGTATGTCTAGTGGTACTTGGCAAGTAAGCCCAGGTGCCTATCATGGCCCTCCTGTTTGGGTCGTGACAGGACTCATGTCATTCTGAATCTCTAAAGCAACTCTGGGAGGAATGGAGTGCGACAATCTACGTAGAGTTGAGAAACCTATTGGAGGAGTCCGTTGAGCTATATATCTAGACCTGCCGCATGAAATGCAGCATCCCAGGCAATAGGACATCAGTACCGATAAATATACCGAGTATGTAAGGCAGGAGCGTGTAAGTAAAAGCAATAAAGTGAAGAGCAAGAGGAAGAAACAACCTAAATTCTCGGTGCTACTAAGAACATGTGACGTGCATACTCATACTCTCTCTCTCTCTCTCTCTCTCTCTCTCTCTCTCTCTCTCTCTCTATATATATATATATATATATATATATATATATATATACATATCTATATATATAAATATATATATATATATATATATACATACATACATACATACATACATATACACATAAGTATATCTATCCACTCTCTGGGGCTAATCATCAGAATAACATGGCCAACTGATCAGTGGTGTGAAAGAGATATATATAATGTGCAATAGGCACCTTCCCTTCCGACTATAATGTGCAAGGTGTGTAACAATATAGTATAGATATATCTATGAACAATAGGTGCCCGCTACCTTCCGCTATATACGATGGTGTGTAATAGTATAGTATACATATATCTATGCACAATAGGTGCACCATTCTAACTATAAGGCGGAAGTTGTATAATAATATATATATATATATATATATATATATATATATATATATATATATATATATACACACACATACACATGTACGAGAGACTATTGAGGAAATATATGAGTAATTCGGAGTGACGTAAGGTCGGTAGCCTCTGAAAATACATTATGTTACACCTCGCACTTTCAGAGCATGAGCACGCCATGTATTTCATCGTATTAATGGAGTATCGAAGACGTCCCATGAAGTTTTGAAAGGTACAAGTCATGGGAAGTACGTAACAATGAAGTAAAGGATGAATTACGATCTCGTAAGTCGCAACCGGGAAGGGCAACCTTGGAACCAAAGGACATGACCCTTATCAAGTATAATTAATGATAAATGTCATGTATGGAGAGTTTTGAAAGATTCCGGTACCAAGCAAATTGAAGAAAATAAGTTTGTCAAAAATTTGGCAGAATTTTGGATAGAAGTTTTGGGTCAAATTTAGAGGGTTATATCTCCTAGTATATCAGGAATTTTGAAGTGAAACAAAGTCTAAATTGAAGTTTAGGAAGTCTAGTTTCCAACGCAACAAACCGTTCGTCAAAACGACATCGGAGTAGGGAGTTATGGGCATTTCAATATAAGCCTCTAAGCTACCAAATGGCTCCCCGTGGGCCCCACTTGGAAAGTCGGTGGAATCGACTCTCAAGGGGTATAAATACCCTATTATTCCCCCTTTTTCATCATTTACACTTATTTTGAGTTCTAGACACAGCCATATACTTCTCTTAAACACTTATAACCCCTTAAATCAAGAATTCAACAAGATTACACAAAACTAGTTCATGAAAAGTGATTGTTCTTGTTTCTACTTGATGTTGTGGTGAGTTTGGTCTTGAAGAAAGTTGGTGTGGCTAAAGTTCTTCAAGTATAAGGTATGTTATTCGTCCTATCTCTTATGTTGAGTTGATTTGAAGGTTTAGCAAGTCTTAAAAGTGAAAATAGTTATGGAGGAAAGGTCATAAAGTGTTGTGTTGTAGTTGTTGAGTTTATGGACTGTTTTGAGCATGTTGTGGTTGTGTTGTTGGGCTAATTTCCATGTATATGGATGGTATCTAATGTTGTTGGTGTGTTGATGAGATTATGCTCCTTGATTGGGAAGAAAGGAAGTGTATATTGTTATTGTATATTGATAAACATCGTGTGGGATGTTTTATGAAATATTTTGGTATTGATGATGATGTTGTTGGTGTTAGTGTTGTTGTTGTGTTGGTTGTTGGTATTGTGATTTCGGGCTAGGGATATAAACAGGGGAGATGCGGCCCAAATTTTGGCAGATTCTAAAGGGGTTTAATTTGAATACTTAAGATAAGCCTATGACGATAAGCCTAACAGTAGTATGAATTCTCTTGAATGTAGATTTACGAGCTTTGAAGGATAAGCGTTAAGTAGTAGGAGACCAAAAAGGTATGTTAAGGCTAGTCCCTTTCTTTCTAAAGGCATGATTCCTTTCTTATGAACATATATATGTTTTCCATAACATTCTTATTTCCAAAAGTTAGAAGTTCATGATTTTTAGAGTTTCTTATGATGATAAAGATACGTATGTTCCATGATGATAATGATTATGATTCCATTTTTGGAGATTCCAAAGCTTATGGATTTAATGCTATTATGAGATTATTTAGTTTATTTCATACTTTCCTTGATTTTATCCATCAAAATGACCGTTAAACTGCCCAGCCAAGCAGGCCTCACTGTGATAGTTTCACGGTGGTGCTCCACCATTTGACAGGCCGTCAAATGCCTTACGTTCAATCAAATGGTCTGTCAAATTGCCCCCATCCGATAAGTTTCTCCCTTCGATTCCTTTGACTTCCAATCCTTATGGAACCTCCTTGGCTCTTGTGTAACACTTCCTTAACCATCTAAGAGGCCCTATAGCTCCTCCTCAATTCAGTAACAAACACAGTATAGCTCAATTGTTGCGAAACCTTCCCAAATATGACTCACATTCTACTTCCTTTGACGAACTTAATTCCACCGATTCATATGACTTCAAAACCTTAAGGTACGTGCTTAAAGTTATCAAATACTCTCCTTAATGTCATAAGGACTTCATGTCAACTTTAGACTTACGTTAGTCTACTCATAATGCAACGACTCAAAATTTTCGAGATGTAACATTCCTCCCCCCTTAGGAACATTCGTCCTCGAATGTTAGACTCTTAGGGATTCTACAAAAATTTTGCCAGAGTTTTCCCTGTAATATGCCACTACCATCCTGTCACAGCAACTCAAGATATATCGCCTCACAGGGCTTAACAACAACAACAACAATGGCCACACACGACCAAGAAATCATCGAAAGGAAGCATTACATACCTGAGGAAAATGGCGTCTCACCCGAGTCTCGTTTGGGGTTGGAAATAAATATGGATATCTGAACTTCATATCTTCCTTAGCTTCCCAGGTCATTTCCTCTCTATTATTGTTTCTCCATAAGACTTTTACAGAAGCTACATCTTTGTTTCTGAGTCTCTGAATCTGCCTATCTAGAATGGCAATGGGAACTTCTTCATAAGACAATTGCTCGGTGACTTGGACATCATCTACCGGTAAAATTCTGGAAGGATCTTGAATGCACTTGCGAAGCATCGATACATGGAAAACCGGATGGACTGACTCCAAATCTGAAGGAAGATCTAATTTATAGGCCATCTGGCCTACCTTGTGGACAATCTCATAAGGCCCAATATACCGAGGGCCAAGCTTGCCCTTTTTACCAAGCCTTATGACGCCCTTCATTGACGACGCCTTCTAGAATACCCGGTCCTTAACTTGGAACTCTGTGTCTCGTCGACGATTATCCGCATAGGATTTCTAACGACTGCGAGCCGTTAATAATCGATCTGTGTATAGCTTGACCTTTTCTATGGCTCCGATCACTCGCCCTATTACTTTGGTTTCTCCTACATCGAACCACCCAATTGGCGATCTCACTTACGCCCATATAAAGCCTCATATCGGGCCATTTGGATGCCGGAATGATAATTGTTGTTATAAGCAAACTCAATAGCGTAAGTGATCATCCCAACTACCTCAAAAATATAATACACACACCCGTAGCATATCCGCGAGAGTCTGGATGGTACGCTTAGCTTGCCCATCAGTCTACGAATGAAATGTTATACTAAGGCTCACCTGAGTCCCCAAACCTTCTTGAATTTTTTTTCAGAAGTTGGCTGTAAATTGTGTCCCTCTATCGGAAATAATAGATACTGGGACACTATGAAGTCGCACAATCTCCTTGACATAAAGCTTTGCAATCTTCGAGTTTTGTGTATATAGTTCGACGGGTAGGAAATGAAGCCGACTTCGTAAGTCTATCCACAATTACCCATAGAATCATATTTATGCTTCGAACGAGGTGGCTGCGATGAAGTCCATATTAATCACTTCCGTTTCTGAAGTTGGAATTTCCATAGCTTATGACAATCCGCCGAACTTTTGATGCTTAATCTTCACCTGCTAGCAGTCAAAACATTGAGCCACAAATTCTTCTATGTCTTTCTTCATTCCATTCCACCAATATATGGATTTAAGATCATGGTACATTTTTGCTGCTCCGGGATGAATAGAATAACATGAATAACGGGTTTCTTTCAAAACCTGATGATGTAATCCTGCAACATCGGAAACACATAACCTGCCTCGACATCGGAGAACTCCATCTTTAGAAATCTCAAAGGATGACTTTTCTTCTCCGAGGAAGTGTGTAATGAACCAGTAATGAACTAGTATGGGATCCTCATACGGCACTCTTTCACCTCGATTACCGGTGATGAAACGAGGCCCAATTACGAATGGTGGCTCCCGTATTGCTCGAGTCCATTACCTAAAATCCTAGGCTAGCTAACTACTGGAGCTCACGAGCTAATTCTCCTTTCTTCAGCTGACATCACATAAACTTCCCATAGATCTACGGCTAAGACCATCATCCACAACGTTCGCCTTCCGGGGATGTTATAGAATGTTAACATCATAATCTTTCAACAACTCCAACCATCGCCTTTGCCGTAAATTCAATTCTTTTTCTTTGACAATATGCTTTGAAGGCTCTTGTGATCCATATAAATATCAACATGAACATCATACAAATAATGTCTCCATATCTTCAATGCATGAATCACCGCGACTAACTCAAGATCGTGGGTTGGATAGTTTTTTTTCTCATGTTTTTACGCAACCTTAAGTATAAGCGATCACCTTACCATGTTGCATCAACACATATCCTAACCCAACGCCGAAGAATCACAATAGACAACATAGCCTTCCTATGCTTACTGAAGTGTCACAACCGGTAGTCAGTTAATTTATTCTTTAACTCTTAGCTTCACCGTTCACAAGCATCCTCTATTGAAATTTAGCTAATTTAGCGAGTTAGCTTTTCTAGTGGTGTGGAGATAGAAGAAAATCCTTCTACAAATCTTCTGTAATAACACTCAGCTAAGCCCGGAAAACTACGAACCTCCGTGGCTTGTCGCGAGCCTCGGCCCGGTCTTCACGGCTTCAATCTTTTTGGGTATCCACCCGAACATAGTAGTGAAATAATATGCCCTAAAAAGGTCATCGAATTCAACCAAAACTCACACTTTAAAATTTTTGCAAATAGCTCCTGAGCCTGAAGAACTGTAAGGACAATACATAAATAATCTGCATGTTCTGCCTCGGACCGAGAATACACCAGGATATCGTCAATGAACACAATCACAAATAGGTCTAAAAAAGGTCTGAGCACATTGTTCATCAAATCCATGATGCCGGTGAAATAGTTAGCCCAAACGACATTACCCAAAATTCGAAATGACCATATCTGGTTTTGAAGGCCGTCTTAGGAATATTTTCCTTCCTGACTCTCACCTGATGATACCCGGATCTCAAATCTATCTTTGAAAACTATTTGGCACCCTGCAATTAATCAAATAAATCATCAATCCTTGAAAACAAATATTTATTCTTGATCGTCACCTTATTCAGTTGTCTGTAATCAAAACACATTCGCTAGGAGCCATATTTCTTTCTTACAAATAACACGGGTGCTCCCCACGGCGATGAACTAGGCCTAATAAAGCCTTTCTCAAGTAAGTCCTTCAATAGCTCTGTTACACCTCGCATTTTGCACTTTCGGATATTTCGAGACAATGGCGGAAAGTTTAGGGCAAGGTCATTTTTCGGTTCCGTTGTAATGCGTAAGTCGTTGGAAAAATATTATTAGTGTGGAAATATTGATAAAGACTAAGGCCAAAAAGGGAAATTTGCAAAATGGTATTATGGTAATTTTGCGAAAAGGCTAGGGGCAAGAAGGTAATTTCACATCAATTCTAGAAAAAAAGTCATGAAAGGAGAAATAAAGAAAACTCTAGAAAAGAAAAGAAAAAGAGAAAGAAAAGGAAAATTCTAGAGAGGGTTCCCCCC
>NC_081343.1:4047782-4056080 GCF_029784015.1 Lycium ferocissimum | reverse complement strand
TTTAGAAAATTTTTTTTTTTACGTGTGCGATAAAGGTCTGCGGGTTCGCTCGGCCTTAAATCGAGGTCGAGTGCCCATCACGTCCCTCGAAAATTGGGGCGTGACAAGCTCCTTCAATTCTTTCAATTCTGCAGGATCCATCCTATAAGGAGGAATAGATATGGGCTTGGTATCCGGTAGCACATCAATAGCAAAGTCAATCTCTCGCTCCGGAGGAAGGCACACGAAAGCTCATCCGGAATATATCTGGAAACTCATTCACTACGGGGACAGACTGAAGAGTCGGTGATTCGGCTTCTATATCTTGAACCCGGACTAAATGGTAAATACATCCTTTAGTAATCATCTTCCTTGCCTTGAGATGACAGAAATAAACCTACATCGCGGAGACGCTGTATTTCCCCTCCATTCCAAAGTTGGTTCTCACGAACAATGAAAGCAAACCATTTTTGTTCTACAATCAACATTTGCATAGCAAGAAGCCAACCAATCCATGCCCATGATAACATCAAAGTCCACCATTTTCAACTCATGTAAATCAGCCATAGTATGGTGATCACAAATCACAACTACACAATTTCTATATACTCGACTAGCTATCATCGGCTCACCAACGGGTGTACATACCTCAAAAGATTTGATCGACTTCGATTTTACCCCAAATCGACCAGCAATATAAGGAGTAACATATGACAATGTAGAGCCAGGATCAATCTGTTACATCCCGTACTTCGGAAGAACCACTTGTTAAATTTAAGCGTAAGTATGTCGAGCTATGGCTAAGTAAAATCACTTTGGAATATATGAATCGAAGCATTATTAGGTATATTTTATGAGTAAAGGATGTATATAAGGAATACCGGAAGATACTATAAGGAAATGAGTAGAAGAAATTGAGTAGTATGACTTTGGAGAAAAGATGGGCAAGGTTTCGTATGATGATTCTGGTCCAACTTGGGGAAGGAATATCTTTTAGAGTATTAGGAGTTTTGAGGTGAAACAAAAGCCTAAAATGAAGTTCGTCGAGTATAGTTTTCAATGCAATAAATCGCTCATCGATATGACATCGGGGTAAAGAATTATGGACGTTACAAGTTAGGGATGACAGGTGTAACCACGTGCTATAGTAACCGGCTATTACGGAATCGACTTGCTACTTAGCATCGCTTACAGCATACCCGACCTTGAGCTCCTATTTAAGACAAAAAATCTTGTCTTTGGCTTCATTTTCCCCACTCCTCTCCAACAAAAAGCTCCCAAGAGACCCAAGAAAGATTGAAGAATCATTTTTTTAGCGGATTAAAGTAACGGGACTACATCCGAGGCTCGGGAAGTGTAGAGAGTTTTGTAGTTCTTGTTTTATACATCAAATCTTGATGGATCAAAGGAGCCTATTGAAGATAAACAAGATTTCAAGTTCTTCCAACTTGATTGAGGTAAGGATAATCCTTATTATTGATATTACGAATTGTATCAAGGAGATTTAGTTGTTAAAGCTTCGTAAAGTTGATTGATTGGTTGAGAAATTGAGTAAACATCGTGTGGGATGTTTTATTGAGTATACTTTGATATTGATGCTGATGTTGTTGATGTTAGCGCTGTTGTTGTTGTTGTTGTTGTTGTTGTTGTTTTATTGGTATTGTGATTTCGGGCTAGGGATATAAACAGGGGAGATGCTGCCCAAATTTCGGCAAAGTTTAAGAGGGTTTAATTTGAAGTCTTAAGACAAGCATATGATAATGAGCCTAACAATGGTATGAATGATTTTAAATGTAGATTATGAGACTATGAATGATCTTATGTAGCTTGCAAGACGAGTAAAGTAAGTTGGAAAAGTCGAGAAGTAAGCTTCCCAGTATGTTAAGGTGGTCCCTTTCTTTCAAAGGCATGATTCCTATGGAATGAGTCCATGTGTTTCCATAACCTCCTTGATTTCAAAAGCTAGAAGTTTATGACTCTTAAAGCTTCTTATGATGTTAAAAATGAGAATGTTTTTATGAGGATTACGTTGAGGATGATTTTATGCTTAAAGGTCTCAAATATGATTTCAACGATGATGTAAAAATGTTAAGCTATTTCATGATTTTCTCGATTAACTTTATTATTGTTGATCTCACCTTATAAATTGTTCCTTCAAGGTGGGATAGAGCGATAGTTTTTATTTGAACTCCTATGCATAGTTTTTATTTGAACTCCTATGCATGCCTTGAGTATAATATATGTATATAGCTATTTTCTGACATTACAGAGTTCTATTATTTCATTTTGATTATGCACTGCACTCATTTTCATTCTTCTATATTTATAAGGCTCAGTTGACAGGGGGTGACGCTGTGACCTTTATTGTATATATATAAGGCACAGTTGACAGTGGGTGATGCTGTGACCTTTGTTATATATATATATATATATAAGGCACAGTTGATAGGGGTGACGCTATGGCCTTTGCTGTGATGCGTATATGTATGGTACGGGTTGACGGAGAGTGGGGGTGACGCCTGTAATACTTGTTGTGACGTGTGTATATGTATGGCATAGTTGACGGGGGTGTTGTGGCCTTTGTTGTGATATATATATGTATGGCACGATTGACGAGGGTGTGCGCGGGGCTTTGTTGTGATGTGTATATGTATGGCACAGTTTGTCACACCCCGACTTTACTAGGGTATGATGGACACCGACTCCCTTACCTGGGCGAGCGAACCCTCCGACTCTTATTCCACGCATAATTTTTATTTTTTTTTTTATTTTTTAAGACAAAGATACGTAATAAGGCTTACTAAAATATTCTTTGTTGTTTTCCGAGCAAGTAGAATTTGTAGTCGTATAAAACTCATATCACAATACAACTGACACATTGGCCTATGGAGCCACTTTGACGGAGATCGACTTCCGATACCCACGACTCGTCGCAAAGTCTCTAACTTCGAAGCGAACATCATAGCGTAGTATGCTTTGACTCGGCGACACTCCGCAGCAAATGGAGCTTGCCAACTTCGCTGAAACATCTTCTATCCAGGCTGCTATCCGTCCGGGGAGTACCGCGCGGCATGAAACGACCCCCGAAGAAAGAGGGTCGATCACAGGCATTGTACTGAGTATGTAAGGCATGAACAGTAACGACATAGTAAGAGCTGTAGAGCATATCATGTAAAGAGAGTATTCTGTACATATGGGACATATCATGTATAAAACTGTAACTTGTGCATAAGTAATAACTGTACGGAAACATAGACCGTATCATAGGATAAAGGAGTAACCTGTACATGTGTGTGCCATCGAGCGGATGCCATGCATGCTGTCGTCTTTGATAAACATTTCTTTTTCATGTATATATAGAAAATATATCATGTAACATGCTGTATTGCAAGCGGCGTCGGCAGCCGATCCATTTAACCATAAATATAGATGTATATAACTGCGTCCGGGCCTCCGCGTCCGGGGTAATAATCTGATAGATACGGCTACATGTACCGTGTGCAACCCAGCGTCTATAGCGCTCTGCCCTGCTCCCCATCTTCCCCATATACATATATATATATATATATATATATATACCATAGCATGCAAGGGAGCCCAAAGAAAAACTATAACGCTATCGGAGTGACGTAAGGTCGGTAGCCTCCGATTTTATTATGGAATAACCACGGGCACTTTATCTCACCTTGAAAGAACTAATAATAAGGCGAGACTATCAATGGAGGATAACTTCATGAGAAATCATAGGGAACAGATCATAAGGCATCATTTCGTTTACTTTAAAACCTTTGAAAATAGTCATTATTCGAAAATAGCTTAACAGTTCATATCGTCATATTCGTAGTAAGAACATATCCTTGGCATTCTCATCATAGACTTCTTCTCATATCTAACATCATCATTATCATCATATCATCATAGAACTATGGTCGTCGTTTTAGTCATTAAGACTTTCAATATTATAAAACTTGATTTTTGGAGAAAAATGAATATTTTAAAAAACACTTGTAAACTTTTAGGAAGGAAAATCATACCTTGGGGTCAAGGGTTTAGTTAAAACATCTATTGTTTGACAGTCGGGATGATAACCAAGAACTTTCATTGACCATAGTGCGGAAACAAGCCTAATAGAACAATAAGAGGGAATTCGGGAACAGTGGGCCCACCTCGGATCAAATGAGGTGGTGTACATGCTTTACGTATAATACATTTCGTGACATTACTTATGAGGGTTTTAAGGTAGTCGGGCGTTGTTCATGCAAGTTCTGGGTGTTTAGGGAGCTTTTTCAACATTTCACACAATTTCTAGTTCAATTCTCTTGAATGAATAGCAACTAATTTCAATCTCGGATTTCTAGGAAAGGAATTATCCCCGAGGCCCATGTCCAAACCTACTCGTCTAAGACATGCCAAGAAAGAAGGGTGAAACCTTACATACCTCTTCCGCTCCTTCCGGTACTCCAAATCCAAGTTGCAAATCCGCCCAAAATCTCAATTTGGTCATGTTTACCGAACATTGATTAGAAGCCTTTAAAGGTTGAATCTTAAAATAACACTTGGCTACCGGAATTTCGGCAGCATTTCCCCTGTAAATACGCCATCCCACCAAGTTCAACTTGGCCAATTTCAATCAACAACAATCCCGGGAATGCAACCCGGCCACATTATCATCAACAACACCAACAATTATTCACAATGACCCAACCAATTGTACAATGCTAGCCGAAATCTTCCAACTCCCATAAAAAAATTAACAACACATTTCTCTTATTCTAGATTCATAAGCTAGATCGCGACCATACATTAGAAACACTATTCATGCAATGTAGGAATTCAAACCAATATTGCATCAACTTCTTCAACATTCCGATACGATTACAACTTCATTTTAAGTCATTACACCTTCATTTTCTTCATGGAATCCACAACAACAACAACTAAACTATCAAATAAATCAATTCATCATAACTTGCCAACCATCCTCACTTTCGGCCACCATATAACTATAATACATATTTTTATAAATTTTCCCCTATTCCTATACATTACAACAACAACTATGATGTTAAATAAAATTAGTTCATCATCTTTACATACAACAACACATACCCCATGCACACGGCCAACACCCACAACTTCCATATTTTCATGAATTCCATTCATTTCCACATACTACAACATGTACCAAACATCCATAACACATAAAGGAAGATTGGTTCTTACCTTTTTCCACTTGCTTCTTCAACTCGGCTAGGTTATGGATTTGTGCCAACGAATGATTTTCTTGTTCCAATGACTCCTCCACGTTGTAGAGGACCCTCCAATCACTTGGAATGCAAGAAGAAAATAATTCTTCATTGACCTCCCTTCCATACCCTATGGTGGCCGAACCACCTCCTATCTCTTTTTTTTCTTTTTTTTTCTTTCTTTCTCTCTTTCTCCCTTGAAATTTCATGATTTTTGTGTGGAGAAATATGACTAATAAGTCATATATATAGTTTCCTCAAGCATGTGAGGGGCACATGCCTTCCTTCTTTATTGTTTATTATTATTTTTTTCTAGAGCTTTCATCCTTTTTCTTGAATTTTCTTGAATAAAAGATGATTTGCTTGTTTCATTCTAGCCACAACTTCTTTATATTTATATCTAAGTCCCTCATTAACAACAAGTATGGACACATGACCCTCCTTTCTTCTCTCTAGAATATTTCCTCCATTTTCTTGAAATTTTCTTAAATAAAGATGACCACTCGCCTTATCTCATAAGCTTTGTCCATATATTCTTATTATTATATATAATTAGCTCCCTTCACCATTTTCTAGAATTTTCTTAAATAAGCAAGTATGACCATTTGTCTTATTATTATTTAAACTTTGGTCCATTCAAGAATTTTTCTTGAACTTTTGTGAAATTACCATTTTGCCCCTTGACTCCACATTATTTCAATGGGCCATTTGCGAATTTTCTCTTTTTATCCTTAACCTTTCTCAACATTTCCATACTACCATTGCTCACCAATAATATTCCTAACAACTGCTTACATTAAAATTTTTTTTGAACATAGTCTTATCCTTAACTTCTCACAACGTCCGAATGCAATGAAGTAATGGCTATAACACTACTTGACGAAGGGTGACGTCGCGGCCTTTGTTGTGGTGTGTATATATATGCACGATTGACAGAGGTGACGCTCGTGGCCTTTGTTGTGATATTTCTATGGATATATGTGTTTCTTTGATATAGCCGTATCTTGATGCATTTTTTGCCCATTCATTGACATGTCTCAAATGTTTATGTGGTTTTATGTACATGTTGATTTCATGCCTCGCATACCCGCACACTATTTGTACGACCCGCTTTCTTCGGGGGTCAAGCGTTTCATGCCCACAGGTATAGACACTTAGTTTGGTGATCCTCCTGTTTAGGACTTCAGCTCAGTTGCTTGGAGGGTTCTAGTGTTCCGGAGCTCGAGTCGTTTTGGTACAAATCCTTTGACATAGGCTTTGTTACACTCTTAGAGTTCTGTAGACATATGTGGGTCGCGTATGAACGGTTTGATCATCTACGCGATGTAGTTAGTTTTGGATATTCCCATGCATAGTAGCCCTTATCGGCTTGCATATTTTGTTATGTTTGGTTAGCCGTGGCTTCTCAAGAGACAGGCCTTTTTGGATGTATGATATGATGAGTTTTTACGAGCGTGCTTTTACAAATTGCCATATTGTTTCCAGCTTCGGTCCGATCATATCGAGCGAGTTCGTATCTGTGGGTGTCCGGTTGGCACCGGTCATGGCCCATTGGTTTGGGTCGTGACAAAGTGGTATCAAACGTAAAATCGTCTAAAGATTGTCCCGTACCGTGTCCGCAGAAGTCCTTTTATGAGTATGAAGCCGGCCACACTTATAAATAGGGGAGGTTGGAGCATTTAGGAATCATTAACCTTTCCTTTTGTCTTAGATCCGTCCGAGTATTCGCCTGGGACACCGGAGGAGGAGATCTCTGTGTTGTACCATGCTCCTGTGGTGTAGAGCACTACGTCGAGACCCGAGCACCGCTGATAAGTGTTACGGATTACTCTAGCCCCATATTCGGTCGTCATGATAAACCAGGCGTTGCCTAATTATCCATATCTCTCGGACCCGGATGAGAGAGATGATGAAGGACAAATGAGTAGATGGTGGGTAGACAATGATGAAGAGCACACTTCACCTTATAGATCACCGGATCGTACTAGGACACCGATCGACTACGGGTGTATGAGACTTTATTCGAATTTCCTATATATGTGCATTTCAGAGATTATTACCTAATAGCTATGGTGAGCGAGAAATCAAAAGGGTAGACAACCAAGTATTTATAAGTAATGGCGACCAAGGTGTTTCGTCACCATGGGGAATTTTGAAATCTAGGATGAAATTAGTCATACATACGGTGAAAGTTGGATATTGAGGATTAAAAAGGCCAAGGTAGTAATTGTGTAGTCGGAAGAATAAGAGATCCTTTCTAATTCGGAGGGAGATGCGTTACGAGAATGTTTTGGAATCTGTTAAGACCTCAACTTGCTCGAGATTAGGTGATAAAGGTCATGCAGTAAGGTGGGTGCAATTATATCAAGACACTAACACACGGATTTTATCGCCGTCTTTGAGGTAAGAGAAATACTAGGATGGGTGAACCCCCGGAAGCGACTAAAAGTTCCATAAATTGCATATAAGAGACAAATGAGAGAAGTTAAGTATCTAAGGGAAAATGGAGTATGCGGAGTGGTTGGAAACTCTAAAAGATCATGAAGAATTAGGCGAACTAGATCGGCAAAGAGAAGGAAGGCACATCACAATTTTAGGATTAGGATAGGTTTGAAAAGTATTCGGATGTACTTGTGAGCAAGGCGTTAGAAAATATATGCGTATGCGTATGATATCTCATATGTGGTTGTACCAACGGGTATGTGTACCCAGCAACCGACGTTGCAGTTGTTACACCTCGAAAAAAATTTCGTTAACGTATAGTGGATACATTAACGAAGGGCACGAAGTATACGATGTTTCAATAAGTAAGAAATAACATTTGATGACCCTAATTGAGATTTCAAAGACATTCGAGGCAAGAGAAGAAAGGTTGCCAAGGAAGGCAAGGTATACGTTATGTATTGGAAAGGATTTATGAGTGACGAGTTAGTGATGACTTAATGATGTCTTGGAGAAGAGTTATAACGTCCCTTAGATTGCAAATGAGGTGTTAAACAAGTGTTAAGAAGGTTGCATAAGGATTGGAGATCAAACGAGTCGACGAGAGAGAGTTCAGAAAAGCTGGGCATTA
>NC_081343.1:4035572-4047682 GCF_029784015.1 Lycium ferocissimum | reverse complement strand
GACGACGTAAAAGTACGAGGTGTAACAAGAAGTTTTGGGAGTTAGGGTTCTTACACCACGCTATGTGGTTGAAGATTTGGTTGAGCACTTTCATGAACCTTTACTTCATTTTTTTGATTTGTAGCTTTTTATCGAACATCTAAGTGGGTAGTATTTATTTCTTCACTTGAATCATGTTTATGGGAATATATATTTATTTCTTCACTTGAATCTTGTTTATGGGAATATTCATGATTAAGTTTGGATTGAAACTCTTTTTTTCTTATGTACTGAGCGATATTTATTCTTAATGAAGTGAGTTATTGTCTCTTTAATTATTCTTGTTCCTTAATGTTTCTTGTTACACCTCACACTTTCGTACAATAAAGTTTGTCGTAAGTTAATGGACGTAAGTTCAAAATGAGATTATCTTTGAGGTTATACGTGTTTATGCTATATATAACAAGTGATAAGTATGTATCGTGACGGTTGATGTTAATCAAATCGAATTGTATAAGTTTCATCAATGTAATTCCCGGGCTTTCGGGTTATGGTTTGAATTGCTCGACGGGTGTAAGTGGAGCCGAGCCCTGGAAAATTTGGTAATATTGAAGCATGCAAATCAAAAGCTCAGTGTACAAAAGGATGAAGCCCTGAAATGATTTAAGACGGAAATGTGTGAGGACGATGATTGGAAATAATATCATATGTATGGAAAATGAGGCTATGCACTAGTGCTATATCAAATGATCATGATATTGACTATATAAAGTGTGTTAAAAATGATCACTACTTAAGTAAATTGAGATCAAGAAATTAATTATATGTGTAATTGGTCTAATGGGAAATTATAGTGGAAGACAAGAAATTAATTAAAATTAGTGAATAAAAATTATGTCGACAGAAATTAGATTTGGAATTACAAGTTGCCAAGTGTCAACAACTAGCTAGATCAAAGGGTGGCATTAGATATGTTGAGTCACAAGCACATAATGTGCATTAGTGACATGTGTAAAGTGGTAACATGACACAAATATTGGACCGTATCATATTACCTTAACAATCACATTTGGGCTATGAAAAGTTACACAAAATATACGTACAGGAAGCAGCTATATCACGTGAATGGGGGTAAGAGGCAGCAATGTGATCCTATTAATGAGATCAAAATATAATTTTTATCGAGAGCAACATACGGATATTGCGTACCGCTTCGATCTCGTGGTTTCATTTTATCGCGTTGTTGAATATGAGCTTTCTTCGAAGTGAAGTAAGGTGGAAGAAGAGGAGTTTTTGGAAAATAAGTTGGAAAATAAGTAAGAGTTATCCTCCTCTAGATGAATTGAATTCAATCTAGATCATAGCTAAGTTGCTAAATGAGAAAGTACGAAAATTATACCGTAAATCGTATTTGATGTCGTTATTGTCGTGTGGGCTGCTTGATAGCTTTCTAAGTTGTTTGATGGTTGAAATTGGTGAATTCAAGGCGTTGATTGTTGTGCTTAGTATTATGAGCTTGAGGGAAATAGAAGAATAGGGGAGGTGATGTCCGATTCATTGTAGAATCGGCTTGTCTTTGATATATCAAGTACTTTCTTAGCCTAACGAGAAGTGTTATCGCTATTATAAGTTGAGATGCTATATGAGCTACGTGAGTAGAGTGGTCAAGAAGCCAAAAAGGTATGTAAGGTTTTTCTCTTCTTTTCTTTTGGCACGAATCCAATGATACTAACGTAAAGACTGTCCCCCATAAAGAGAAATTCTACTCTAATTGTTACACCTAGTACTTTTGTACATTATGATCGTCGTAAGTTAATCGACGTAAGCTCGGAGAAAAAGATTATCTTTGAGGTTATTATAAGTTTTTAAACCATGTTTAAAAAGTGATAGCAAGTGTCGGAAGTTTAGAGTTTAACGAACAAGGAGGAATTTCCGCAAAACCTCCAACTTATGGAGTGACTTACGGACCATACATTGGATGTACGGGCCTATGTTATAACCATACCTTTGGGCTAATATTCGAAGCTTACAATTTGCTAACAAGGTTGTGTTATGACGTATTTGAATCGTATAATATTTGTGTGTTAAGTTTCGAAGTCAAGCAAGTTGTTAAACAAAAGTTAGCAAAAGTTACCGCAAGTTACGTTCATAATTTCTTTGAAATTTGAGTCTGGTTTGAGATTTTTCCAATATACTTGAAGTTGCTCGTGGTGATCCACCTACCAAATCAAGGTCTACAAGTCTACATTTCTTCCAATTCATTAAGAGAAACGTTCCCTTCGATACAACATCGGAGAAGAGATATATTCTTGTTTTTACAGGACTGCACAAGCAGGCCCTTGGGACCCACTTGAGGCAGTGGAAAGTCAAAATCATGTATAAATCGGTGCAAAGGGTTTCTTTATCTAATTTTTCAAATGTTTCTGATCTTAAACACATGTAAATACTCTCAGGTTTCTATGTCACCCCAAAGTAAAATCAAGGATAATATAACGTGAATCTAACGTTGGGATCTCGTGATGCTTGTAGATTATTTCTCATTCACTTGCGGTTGAACCCGGAGAATTCTTCAAGGTGAAGTGACCTCAGATTTTGAGTTTTCCTTGTTTTTTAAGATAAGAATATGTCTCTCATTCATGTATTTGAGCTTGTAGAAGTCATAGCTAACTTATACTACCGAAAACCCAAGAAATAAAAGTCGGTAATTGTAGTTCTGTTGTTGTTGCTTATTGAACTATTTTGAGGTTGTTCTTATGGTATTTTATGGCTGAAAATTTAGGGGATAACCTGAGTATGTTGTTGTTGACATGTATTTGAAAGAAGAACGGATTTGAAGGTATAGCTTTATTAGTCGTGAATCTAGCTTGTCGCTCGCTATATCATTGTTTTGGATTGCAAGCTTATTATAGAGTTACTGGCTGTTTGAGTTATTCTTGTGACTATTATAAACTTGAGGAATGTGGAAGAAACTAGGGAGATGCTACCCGTTTTGCTATAAAATAAGTTATCATTCGAGATACGATAGTTGTATTATTTGTAGTGTGATGATAGCGTCGTTTTCCTTGTTGTAGATTAAGGTGCGGCGAATTAAGCTTATCATGGTAGTTGGGCAAATTATTTCCCATGGTATGTAAAGGCTATTCCCATGGCATGATTCTAGTTTCATAGAGGATCCGAACAAGCTTATCGAAAGAAGAACTGAAATCTCTATTCAAGCATTAGTATATCACTGATAGCACATCATTGTGCATCCCTTGTCGGGAGTATATTTCAGTCTATATATTATGGTGATTGGCTATTGAGATAGAATGTATATGAAGATTAGTCTAGTTGCCTTGAGGCTATCTGAGGAGATACAGCTGACTTCGGGCTATTTACATTTTCCTTTGGGGCTATTTCAAAAGTTAGTTATACACATGCCACGCCTAGAAATTTATCGTTTATAGTGTTGTATGTGTTATCGGAGTCACAGAAAGGTAAGTTATGTCCAGATTATCCTTGACTCCTCAGCTTACTTTCAGTATTATAGCTTTCAGTTATATTTTATTGCCTTACATGCTTAGTACATTACTCTTACTGACATCCCTTTTGTCGGGGGCGTTGCATTTCATGCTTGCAGGTTTCGATAGATTGCCAGAAGGACCCTTTAGTAGGTGTGCCAGAGTACAGCGAATTGGTAAGCTCAATCTCATCCGGAGTTGCAAATGTTCGTAGTTAGAGTCTTTGTTATGTACAAACAACATGGGTAGGCCCCGACCACTGTACAGTTGTATTCTCCTTAGAGGCTTGTAAACATGTTCTATGAGTATAGTATGTCAAAGATAGAGGCCTTGTCGGCCCTTTATATATATATATATATATATATATATATATATATTGTTTTGGGTTTTGCTGCTTGCTGATGTACAGATTGGCCTTGCCGGTCTAATTTACTTGTTAGGCATGTTGAGAGTTACAGAGTGGTATGCTCGGGCAAGTAAGGCACCAGGCGCTGGCCACGCCTCCCACATTTGGAGCGTGACAAACTTGGTATTAGAGCAGGTCTGTCCTAAAGAGTCTATAAGCCGTGTCTAGTAGAGTCTTGTTTATAAATGTGTTATACACCATATTATATAAACAGGAAGCTAAAGGGCATTTAGGATTGGTACCCTTCTTTTAGATCCAAATTGTGATTTAAAGTTGAGTCATAAGAGTTTGAGTCTAAACTTACGTGTTAGCGTTTGCATACAGTGATGCTTGTGACCAGTAAGATTACAGCTAGCCAAAGGGCTAATACAGCAGCAGGTAAGGGCACTAGTAGAAGCCCCAACCGGTGTGGCCAATCTGAGGCCGTATCAGATCTTGAGTGCGCCAGATGTGCAAGTAGTATGCCAGAGCTCCAAAAGGATGAGAATTTATCTCATCCATAGAGAAAGAAGTTACCAAAAGCATAAAATGGTTAGTATAAGTTTTAGAAGGCAAAAAGAGTAGAGAGAGGGAGGTATGAGGTACCTAAACAGAAGAGACGGTAGAATCGCCAGAATTGAAATTGGGGAACGCAAGCGTTATTATCCTACTTTCAGCAGTGGTGGAATTATAGTAAGTAACATCCAGCCCAGCTTATGGTTTGTAGGAGTCAATAGACGTAATGTTATAGAGAAATGAGACCTTGAGAGAGAGAGAGAGAAAGAGAGAGAGTGAGGGCTAGAATGATCATTAGTGTTGGATAGATTGTTAGAACGGGATGACACTACGTAAAAAGGATTATGAACGTGTTTATAGTACCTCCTTAGGTGGTATATATATGGTGTATGCGAAAATTGTATAGTCGGATACGACTTTTTGAGTGATTAAAAGATTTGGAGGCTAGGCATCTAAATCCTTGGAAATAGGATGAGTATTCACCGTAGTATGACTTGTGCCACGATGGAAAAGATATGTTAAGCAATAAGAGAATAAGCCTGGTTGAAGAGAGAGAAGTTCAAAGCAAGAAATAAAGAGATAAGTGCTTAAGATGTTAATCAGAGACTAGTAATAAAATAAGTAAAGCGTTATGAAGAGAGGTAAGAAATGTTAAGGATTGTAAGCCAAAGTATGGCAATGCGATAAGATTCGTAAATAAGGAGAAGAAGGGGTGAGAAAAGGCAAGTGTCAAGATTATAAAAGTGGTACGTGAGACTATATCTTTATTACAAGAAGTGAGTTGATGATTTCAATAGCAGATATCTGCAAGTTGATTTAGTTCCCTTATTGGGAAGCACCTTAAACTAAACTAAATGAGAGTTGAAGACTCGAAAGACCTCTGTAAAATTTGGTATAGCGATATTTACGAAGCAAAAGAGTTGACAAATGAAAAGAATGAATGATAGAAGAATGACTCTTGAGGGTTATTAAGAGAGAGAGATCGCCCTAAGAAAAGCGCCACGGGTAAATGTTAAGTTTATCAGATCGAGTATGTCAGTTGGGAATACATGGCACTCTACATATGTAAGTGATTTAGCTATCCCTAATAAGAGAGAATTATACTAAAGCAAGTTATGTGTTATTAGAAGTATAAAGAATTACGAAAGATGTTGAGGCAACAATCTGACTCATTAGACTGAAACCCTTGAGCATGAGGTAAGGGCCATTCTCCCAAAGGGGCGACAATGCAATAAATTATCAATGCAGAACCATATGCTTTGTTTAGTGACAGAGTAGTAAAGAGGATTATGACAAGGAGATTTAAGACAAATAAGATTGAATTTACCTGATTGAATTTACCTAGGCGCTACAGATGTATTACGACTTCATATTTTTACATAAGTATAAGTGCTAAGGAGAAGACAGTAGCAACCCCGACTAGAAATGCTAATTGACTGTAACTGAACATTTGAGACTCAGAAGACTAGTATGAGGTGTAAATAAAGACAAGAGGAATTACTCAAAACTAAGATATGAAAGAGGAATTCATTTAGACAATTAGTAATTGACTTATTCTAGGCCTAGTTATGTATAGTCTAGAAATTACAGATGAGTCGTTAGATGATACACTACGCACAACGTAGAATAGTCCAAGTGCATTTAAGTTTCAATTTCGCGAGCGTGTGATTGCAATTTGCGAAAAGTAAATTAGAAAGAAGCAATGACGAGTAGAATGTAGTATAAAGCATTTCAAAAAAATTACAAGAGTCACTAAGCCTAGAATTCAAGACAGATGTATAAAGGTTGTATTCAAAATCAACACTATCGTAATAAGTTGAAGTGAAAGCTATTGAAGATGAATGCACGCGGTAAATAAAAGCAACTAAGATCCTACAGGGATATATGAAAATGGGCTCGTAACCTAGTTTAAAATTCTTTCTATACGTATAATTGATAAGAGGTGTCAGCTAAGAGACGAAAAGGAAGTATTTGTTTCAAGTTTAGAGATTTAAGGTAAAGTACAAAAAGAGCCAGCCTATGATGTTGATCTCGAGTTCGTATGTACCCAATAAGAAAGTATGCCACTAACTCATCGCCAACTATGTATATTGAATAGAGAACAAGAACTAAGAATACTACTCGAGATTATGTTACAAGAAGTTCCAGGATTTAGAGAACTGAGATAAGCTAATGCCTTCGCGATGCATGTGCGTGATGAATAAGGAAAGAAGATTGTTATACCTATAGACAGTTGAGAAAGGATGAAAAGAATTATCGATCCATGAACTAAAGTTGGCAGCGGTTATGCACGTAGTTAAGATATGCCGTACAGGTTGACATCATTATGGATTATAAGAACCTCCAGACATCTTCAATCAGAAGTAGTTGAATTCAGGGCACAAAGATGCATAAGCCTTCATAAGAATGTAACAGTCCTTGGGATTGAGATGTAAGTAAAGATGAACCAAGATGATATAATTGAGTGTGCCTCTCCTCGAGGGTGGGGCAATTCAGAAAGCTAATCTATAAGTTGTAGAGTATCAAATGAGAAAGGTAGAAGAGCAAGAACATAGCATTATTGAAATATTACTATGTAAAGATTCTATACCATCTAGGAAAGGCTAACGTTGTAGCCGCCGCCCTTGGTTGGAGATCTATGAGCAGCTAGCATACTTGGGAGTTGAGAAAAGAGAGTTAACCTTAGAGCTATATCAACTAGCTAGTTTGGGTTCCAACTATTGGGCCTGGGATTTATAATGAAGTTACCATATCTAATGTGACCGCATCGTTCTTAGTAAAGAAGAGGAAGGAGCGACAAGACGAGATCCTATTCTATTTCAAATAAAGAGAAAGTTCAAATGTGACTGAAATGGCTACTTCTTAAAGTTAGAGGCGAGGGGTCTTGAGATACCGAGGCCAGTTATATGTTCCAGATATAGCGAGATTACGACATCAAATTATAAAAATAGGTTTACCCCATCCAAATCATAAGTATGACTCTAGTTGAGTGATCATTGGTGGACTCATGAAGTCAGCCACTTCTTACTAGATAGACTGACTTATATAGTCAGTCAAAGATGATGTGAAGTTATACATTAAGTGAAATAATACGACTACACCGTGATGCGTAGGTGGCCTACAAATGTACTATCATTTCAAGATAAATGGCTCCATATGACGACAAGTATAGATCCCCATTGAGTGATTCGAATTAGGCAACAGTAAATTGAACCCGATTTGGTTTAGTAAGTTGTAGAGAACGTAAAACTCAATAGGGGGAGATTATTAACAGCCTAGAGCCGTCACAAGTCATATTTGGAGATGTGATAGCAGGAGTTAGAGTTCAGTGCCGATGATTCGGTATCCTTGAAAGTTTCGCCTATGAAAGGCGGTATGAGATTCGTCAAGAAAGCCAAGCTTAGACAATGGATATTGAGCCATACAAAGTCGTTCGACTCATGAGTTGAAGTTACTTTCGTGAGTTGTAGTCCGTCCCCAAATTTTAAATGTCTATATTTTAAATGTCTATATTGCAGAAGTACATGATGTAATCCCAGTTCCTATCTTAGATCGGCAGGTCCGCGAGTTGAGGACGAGGATAGTGACTTTCGTAAAAGTATGGTGGAAAAGAATGTCGAAAAGAAAACATGGGAAGTACAGTAGGAAATGAAATCTAGAATTGAAGCGTTACAACATTTTTAGGAGTAGAATTACTTAGATACAGTTTATGGCATTTTCATTGGCGCTGATGGCCATGTGAGGCTAATGAGATGTTGTTGATTGTTTATAGCCCTATGTGGCATACATAAAGTGTGTTCGCTGGCTGCATGGCAGGTTGGCATAGTTCAGTTCATAGAGGAGGCTCCGTCAAAATTTTTATAAGTCTCTAAGAGTTTAACATTCGAGGAGGAATGTTTCGGGAGGGGGGGGGTGCAAGGATGTTATACCTTGTACTTTTGTACATTAAGTTCGTCGTAAATTAATAAACGTAAGCTCAGAGAACAAGCTTATCTTTAAGGTTATAAATTTTTAAACCATGTTTAACAAGTGATAAGAAAGTTTAGAAAGGTTTATAGGTTAAAACGTAATCGAAGCGAAAGTGACCTTTTACGAAACTTCCAACTTATGGAGTGAGTTACGGACCATACATTGGAGGTACGAGCTTATGTTGTAAGCCATACTTTTGAGGTAATACTAGTAGTGATTAATATGCTAAGAAGGTCATGTTATGAGGTATTTGAATCATATAATATTCGTGTGTTAATTTTCGAAGTCAAGCAAGTTGTAAAATAGAAGTCGGCAAAAGTTTCGCAAGTTACGTTCATAATTTTACTTAAATTTGGGTCCGATGTCACTGAGATTTTTTCTCAATATACTTAGAATTACGGGGTTATCCACCCACCAAATTGAAGGTCTACGATTCTAATTTCCAACGCATTAAACCGTTCATCGATACGATGTCGGACTAGAGAGATATTCACGTTTTCGCGGGACTGCGCAGGCAGCCCCTTGGGACCCCCTTGAGGCGGTGGAAAGTTAAATGATGTATAAATCGGTGGAAAGGGTTTCTTATCTCATTTTTCATATGTTTCTGATCCTAAACACCTTTAAATACTCTCTCAAGGTCTCTATTGTCACCCTAAAGTAAAATCAACGAGAATTAACGTGAACCTAACATTGGGGATCTCGCGGAGCTTGTAGATTGTTTCTTCTTCTCTTGTGGTTGAAATGGAGAAATCTTCAAGGTGAAGTAACCACAAATTTTTATTTTTCCTTATTGTTTAGGGTAAGAATATGTTATATCCCGTATTTTGTACGTTGGAGTATTTTAAGTTGGTTGCGACAAGTTAAGAACAAGGCTACTTTTCGACTTTGTTTTAAGGCATAAGTTGCTTATGATTGTATTGGTATGGAATATTAAGGAATTTGGGGTTAAAAGTGAATTATGGAAAGTTAAACATTTCATGAAAATTAAGGGCTAGAAGTGAAATAAATCTTTCATGAAAATGGCCAAAAGGGGCCAAGTGGCCGTGCATAGTGAAGTGGGCCATGGGCCACATGTGCTAATTGTATAAGTATATGAAAGGTGAGTAATTAGTCACATTTATCATCTTCACCTTAAGAGAATTCAAGAAGCTTGGAGAAAAAAAACATGGAGGACCATTCGGCCAAGCTATAACCGAATTCCATGTCCAAATTTTTTATCAAGAAAAATTATTTTCTCCTAGCTTTCCTACCAATTGGAAGGTCCTTATTAACATGGGATAGTTGCTAGAGCAAGCAAACTCCTCGTTCTTGCCAAACACTACCCTAGCCGAGTGAAGAAGTTGAGTGAAGAAGGTAAGGTTTAATCTTCATTTTCATATGTTATGCATGGTTGTGCATGTTGTGGAGTGTGGAAATGAATGAAATTCATGAAATTATGCATGTTGAAGTGGAGCCATGTGTGTGGGTACTAGGCCGTGTATATGTGGTGTTGTGTAGAAGTGATAAACTAATTTTATTTAGTATGTTTGGGGTGTTGTGTTGTGGATTCTATGATGCAAATGAAAGTTTAATGGTTCAAATTGACGTTATACTCGTTTGTGGTTTGTCATGGAAACTAATGTGAATTAAATATAGTCTCGTGTATTTATGAAAATGATGTTGTCAACGTGTGAATTGTTAGTATAGTTTATGAATTTGAAAGGGAGAGAATGTGTTGTGTTGTTGCTCTCGGGTTTGGTAGTTTTCAGGTGAAGGGGTACATTGGTTGGGTTGTTTGAAATATTGTGTGAATTGTTTAAAGTGTTCTTGAATATTGTTTGAATGATCTCGGAGTAGTAATTGAACATGCGAGCATCGATATTGGTTTGATTATATGTGGTTGAGTCGAATGCCAATGGAATGTTGCTAAATTATGTAGAAGAGAATTACCAATGTTAGAATGCGTTTTTGAAATTACTTCTTGATGTTGTTGGAATGGTTGTTGGTATTGTTGTTGATGATATTGGGAGTTGAATTCTCAGTTGTTGAACTTATGGGGAAATGCTGCCCAAATTTCTGTAAATAAAGTTGTCACACCCTTAATCCGATAGGGTGTGATGGGCACCCGACCCTTACTTAGGGCCGAGCGAACCCTCCGACTATCATAATACTCGTAGTCATAATGGACCCTTGACCAGATCATAAATGCATAATGTAAAATTTTCAAAAAACGAACATACTTTATATCTTTTCAAATCAAACAAAACTTACGACCGTACATGTTACACCTCGCATTTTATGCGAATTCGGAAAAATTGGAAACAAGTCGGAATGGTAGGAATTAAGGTTCTAATTGGATTCTACTTAGTGTGCATGGGATGTTTAAGGAAATATTGACGCGGAAATATTAAGGAAGGTTAAGGACATTGTAATGTATTGATTTTGATTGGTTCATAGGTTGGCTATGGAAAACGTAGATGTGGAAATATCGGAAAAGACTAGGGGCAAGATGGTAATATTGAGAAAAGTCGAGGGGCAAAACGGGAATTTCATAAAGGGTTCAAGAATATTCCAAAAAAGGGGCCCTAATGGCCATGTGACCAAAAAAAAAATATAAAAAGAAAAGAAGAGAAGATGACATAAGTTAGTCATCTTTCTAGAAAATAAAAGAAAAAGGAAAGAAAAATCTAGAGAGGGGCATGTGCCCCTCACATGCATGCAAAAGGATATATATATATATGAGGGGTGCTCATATTATAAGAAAGAAGGAGAAAACAAGAAAAAAAAAATGGAGAGCAAACCTTAAGGCCATTCGCCATAGACAAGGAAAACCAACCTTTCAAATTTTGATTCCAAAATTATTTTCTTGTTGAATTCCTACTAATTCAAGGCCCCTTAACAACTTGGTGCACTTGGTTTGGAAGAATAAGCATTGGTTTCCTCAATTCAACACTTAAGGAAGTGAAGAAGTTTGGAGAAAAAGGTAAGATTTCATTCCATTTATTTATGTTATGAAGGTTGGTTTGTGTTGTGGAATATGTAAATGAGTAGAATAGATAGAAATATGGAAGGTTTGCATGGTAAAGGTGTATGCAAGCATGTGGCCGAATGCATGGAATATGGTGTAGTTAGAATGAGTTAAATTTTATGTTGTATTTTAGTTGTGGTTATTGTGGAGTTTGTATTAGAAATGAAAGTTGAACAAAATTGGATGAAGTTGAATTGTACATGTTGGCCGTGGCTTATGTAGAGGTGAATTAATGATGGATTTATCTTGTTTAATATGTTAGTTGTGTTGTTGTGATCATTACAATGTAAATGAAGCAATTATGGGTCGAGTTGGTATGAAAACGGAATGTAGGAACTTATGTTGTATTTGTATGATTTTATGACATTATGGAAATTGAGATATTAGAGTGTGAATCATGATGATTATTGATAAACTTGGAGGGTAGGAATATGTTATGAATATGTATGTTAAAGATTGGAAGATTTAGATAAATTATGACTTTGTGGAAAGTTGTGTATTTTGTATAATTTGTGTATATATGGTAGAAATGATATGAAATGCTTCCGGATGGTATTGTAATGATCTTGGTTAGTAATGAATGTGAGTATGATGATGTTGGTTTGAAAATGTGAAGTCGGAATGGAAATTATTGCATTATGTCGAAAGGTTGGCTAGTTATGTTATATTGAGTTGTATTGTGATTGTTGATGTTGTCATTGGTTGTTGTTGATTGTTTTGAGCCGAGTTCAATTTCGTGTCATGTTTATAGGGA
>NC_081343.1:4027233-4035472 GCF_029784015.1 Lycium ferocissimum | reverse complement strand
TCAAATTTAAAGTCTCCCGGGGTTTTTCCCGAAAGATTTCGGCGATTTCCCCCAAACCAATCGACCCCGGACCCCTTTTGATTTTTTCTATACCGTTGAATAAACCCTGTGGCCTATTAGCTATACTTATCCTATTTCAAACCATCCAATTGGAGACTCGCACTTCCTTCCATATAAACTTCATAATGAGCCATTCGATACCGGAACGGTAGCTATTATTATATGCAAACTCAATAAGGGGTAAGTGGTTATCCCAACTACCACCGAAATCTAGAACACATGCTCGTAGCATATCTTCCAAGGTCCGGATGGTACGTTCGGCTTGTCCATCACCATGGATGAAATGCCGTGCTAAGCTTTACTTGAGTACCCAAACCTTCGAAGGATTCCTAGAACTTAGCCGTAAATCGTGCCCCTCTATCCGTGATAATGGATATCGGAATATCATGGAGTCGCACAATCTCCTCGAGGTACAACCTTGCATAATCTTCTACCGAGTATGTGGTTCTAACAAGAAGAAAATGAGCGGCTTTCGTCAACCTATCCACAACCACCATATAGAATCATACTTGCTTTGGGAATGAGGCAATCCCACAATGAAATCCATATTGATTACTTCCCATTTCCATGTAGGGATTTTCATTGCCTGCAATAATCCTCCTGGCTTTTGATGTTCAATTTTCACTTGCTGGAAATTCGGACATTGAGCTACAAATTCTGCTATGTCTTTCTTCATGCCATCCCACCAATATATTAACTTGAGATCATGATACATCTTCGTTGCACCTGGGTGAATAGAATACCGAGAGTAATGAGCTTCTTCGAGGATTCGATGACGTAATTCTGCGACATTTGGAACACATAGCCTGCCTCGGTATCTAAGAATTCCATCCATAGAAGTTTCAAATGGAGACTTCTCTTTTTCATGAAATATATCTCTATAATGGCTCAACTGAGGATCTTCATATTGACACTCTTTCACTTTCATATTCAGGGACGAAACTGTGAGATTATTAATACCAATTCTTGCACTACCTGCATCAATTAGACGTACTCCAAGATTAGCTAGTTGGTGGAGCTCATGAATTAATTCTTTCTTCTCCGGAGGAACCTCACATAAGCTGCCCATCGATCGCGCTAAGCGCACCGCCTACACATTTGCCTTCCTTGGGTGGTATAAAATGCTCACATCATAATCTTTTAATAATTCTAACCACCGCCTCTACCGCAGATTTAACTCCTTCTGTTTGAAAATATATTGAAGACTCTTGTGATCTGTATAGATATCAACATGAATACCATACAAGTAATGTCTCCACATCTTTAATGCATGAATAACTGCAACTAATTCAAGATCATGAGTTGGTAGTTCTTTTCATGTTTCCGCAGTCGTCTCGAAGCATAAGCAATGACTCTACAGTGCTGCATTGTCACACCCTAATCTTGATCAGGGTGTGATGGGCACCCGACCCCGTAACCGGAGCCGAGCGAACCCGCTGACCCTTACTACGTACTTAAAATTTTTTTGAACCTGTAAGTCAAGTATATACAATAAGATTACTAAAACATTCTTTTGTTGCTTTTAAATCAAGTAAAACATGTAACTGTACAAACTTGTATTATAATACAAACTGACTCCCGAAATCCACGACTCTGTGTCTGCAAAGTCTCTAACTTCAAACAAGACTTCATGGCATAGCACGCCGACTCGCGCGACACTCCGTAACAAATGGAGTTTGCCGCCTTCGCCGGAACATCTTCTATAACGGCGTTCGATCATCCGGGTGTACCGCGCGTACGAGACGCAGCCCGAAGAAGAGGGTCGCACGAGCAATGTACCGAGTATGCAAGGCATGAATAATATCACGAGATTATAATAGAGAACATAAAACACAATACGGGAGGGTGGTATAACCCGTATCTCTCGTTTGTCTACCATGACAAATATTATACAAGTTGGCTTTACCTTTTTGGAGTACTATGTAGATACCGCAAGTAACCGCCCGCCCGTACAGCGCGGTGTGTAATCGCCCGGACCACAGTACGGTGGACTACTGCCCCGACCATACGTGTACGGTAACGCTTCGAGGCACTACGGAATAGAGGAGTCCGTCATCCGAGTGCCCCGCGATGCCATGCACGCTAGCCTTTTTAAAAAAAATCACGTAAATATCTGAAAGTAACCGCCCGACCACGTAGGATCGGTGTATAGCCTGCCCGTCCATATAGGAACGGTGTAATGAGCCCGCGTCCGTGCCTCCCGCGCGGCCGGGTGTGTACCGCCCACCGCAAGCAGGCGTGGTCGCCCGGCCGCCCATCGGGACGGCGCGCGTGTGAAAACCGACCGCCATGTAGGCATCTGTAAAAAAAAAACATACTTTATAAAGCATGCATGAGAGCCCAATCAAAGGCTATAACTTTATCGGAGTGACGAAGGTCTTGAAACCCTCCGATTACATTATGGAATAACTACGGGCGCCTTGCCTCACCTTGGAGGAACTAGTAATAAGGCGAGACTATCAATGGAAGGTAACATCATGAGAACACACAGAACAGAGATCGGGGTGTCGTTTCTTATACTTGGAACCTTTGAAATAATCATTATCCATAAATAGATTAAGAAAATCAAGAAATAGCTTCATATTCTCATGTCATCGCGTCACAAGAAGAACACATTCTCGTCATTTTCTTCATGGACATTTTCTCATACGTATATCGTCGTTGTCATCATAAAATCATAGTCGTCATTTTTGTCATAAAAGCTATTAAAACGTAAAACTTGGATTTGTAGAAAATGAATATTTTGAAAACGTTTATAAACTTTTAAGAAGAAAAATCATGTTTTGGAATCATAATTTCTAACTTTTTAAAATAGAGCGTTATGGAAGCATTTGTCAAATTTCACGTACGCATCATGCCGTAGAAGAGAGGGGACGAGCCTTAACATACCGCGCGCGCCTTACTAGCTACGCTTAATTGTCCATGCTCGTCGTCGCTAGTCTACATCCAAGACGATTAACGAAATTGTTAGGTCCATTATCATATGCCTCTCTTAATCCTTCAAATACATTTGTTTATAATCTGCCGAGATTTCGGCAGCATCTCCCCTGTAAATACACCGTCCCGAGAATATGGCTCGGCCCAAACCAACATCTACAACAATCCGGGAATTCAACCCGGCCAAATTATCAACAATACCAACAATTATTCTTGCAACCCTTCGACATTCAATTCAATTCAATTCAATTCAATTCGCATAATATTCCGTCGAATCAATCGACCTACTACTTCACCCGAAACCTTCAACTTCAACAACAACCATGTATTTCATAATCATTCGCATGCATTAACTTCAACAACAACCTTCATTACACGTTACATGATCCATATCGGCAACAACTAAAATGTCAAATTACATCAATTTACACTAACTTACCAAAACATCTATTCAACCATAATCACTCCTTACTCATTTTCATGCATTTTCATCCATCTCTATACATTACAACAACATAAGATTTCATAAAATTTATTCATTTCTTTCCATGCAATGCAACACACACCCACACGGCCACTCATGCAACACACGGCCACAACACTTCTCACATAGATTTTCATGAACTTTCATTCATTTCTATACATTACAATAGCAACCAAACTACTAAATAAAATTAATTCCTCACTTCTACACCTACTACTATATTCGGCCACACTCCAATCAACAAGATTCCATGTTTTTCATTCATTTCTCCATACTACAACATATACCAAGCATCCATAACACATAAGAGAAGATTGGTTCTTACCTTTTCTCTTCAACTTTCCACTTGGCTTAAGGTTTATGAATTCCATACTAATGAGAAATTTTCTTGCTCCAACGAATCTTCCACGTTAAAGAGGACGTTTCAATTACTAGAAATGCAAGAGGAAAATAATTTTTGAACCATAGTTCTCCATGTTCCAAGTTCGGCCACCATGGCCGAACTCTTCACCCTCTTTTTTTTTTTTCTTTGCTCGCTCTTTCTTCCACTCTCTTAATCTTAAAAGATGACCACACACACACATATATATATAGCTATATAAGCATGTGAGGGGCACATGCCCCTCCCTTCATTCTTTATTTTTCTCTAGAATTTTCTTTTCTTTTCTTGACTTTTCTTTTATTTTCTTCAAATTTCCAAAAGATGACTAAGTTCTTTCTTTGTCTCTTTTCCCTCCTTTTTTTTCGGCCACATGGCCTTTTCCAAGAGATTGCTTGATTACTCGTGAAATGACCATTTTGCCCCTCGACTTTTCTAAATATTACCATTTTGTCCCTGACCTTCCACATTATTTCCACGGCCCATTTTGCGAATTTCTCTTCTTGCCCTTAGCCTTTCTCAATATTCCATGCCAACAATGTTCCTAGATAATATTAATAACACACTTGCGCCTTAAAATAGTTTTGGGCAACGATCTTACCTTCCACATTCCGCGACTTCTTCGGGATATCCGAGCGCACGAAATACGGGCTATAACATGCATAAATACGCATCCTAACCCAACGCCAGAAGCATCACAATACACAACATAACCCATTTATTCTTCCGGAGTGTTAAAACCGGAGCCGAAGTTAATCTGTCCTTCAACTCTTGAAAACTGCGTTCACAAGCATCATTCCACTGAAATTTAGCTGAATTTTGGGTTAGCTTTGTCAATGGGGCTGAAATAGATGAAAATCCCTCTACGAACCTTCTATAGTAACCTGCCAACCCCAGAAAACTACGGACTTCTGTAGGCGTCGTAGGCATTGGACAAGTCTTCACAGCTTCAATTTTTTGAGTATCAACTCGAATGCCATCATCTGAAATAACATGACCTAAGAATGTCACAGAATTCAGTCAAATCTCACACTTTGAAAATTTTGCATACAATTCTCGAGTTCGAAGAAATCCAAGAACAATTCGTAAATGGTCTGCATGTTCTAATTCTGTGCGAGAGTACACCAGAATATCGTCAATGAATACTATTACGAATAGATATAAAAGAGGCCTGAATACATTATTCATCAAATTCATGAACACTGCCGGAGCATTAGTTAACCCAAATGACATCACCCGAAATTCATAATGGCCATATCTCGTTCTAAAAGCTGTTTTCGGAATATATTCTTCTCTAACTCTCACTACGATAAACCCGACCTCAAGTCTATTTCGAAAACCACTTGGCACCTTGTAATTGATCAAACAAATCATCAATACATAGAAGACGATAGTTGTTCTTTATTGTCACCTTATTCAATTGCCTATAATCGATGCACATTCGTAGGGAGCCATCTTTCTTTCTTACCAGTCAGGATGTGCTCCCCACGACGATGAACTCGGGTCTAATAAACCCCTTCTCGAGCAAATCTTTCAACTGCCTTTAGCTCTTTCAATTCGCCGAGCCATTCGGTAAGGGGAGGAATAGAAATAGGCTTGGTATCCGCAACACATCAATAGCGAAATCAATTTCTTCCGATAAGGCGTCCGGAAGTTCATCCGGAAATACATTCGGAAATTCATTCACTACCGAATGCATTGAAAAGTTGGAAACTTTGCTTCGGTATCATAAACTCGACTAAGTGATAAATATAGCCCTTTAGCTATCATCTTTCTTGCCTTAAGGTAGGAAATAAACCTACCTCTCTGGAGATGTTGTATTACCGGCTTCCATTCAAGCGCGATTTCCCGTAAATTGAAATTGAACTACTTTCATTCGGCAATCAACATTAGCATAACATGAGGCCAACCAATTCATGCCCATAATCACATCGAAATCTAACATTTTCAGCTCAACTAAATCAGCTTTATTCTGGCAGCCGCATATCACAATTACACAATTTTTGTACACTTGCCTAGCTATCACGGGATCACCAACCGGTGTAGATGCCTCAAAAGGTTTAATTGGCTCGGGATTCACCCCAATACAGTCAATAACATATGGAGTAATATAAGATAAGGTAGAACCCGGATCTATCAATGCATACACATCATAGAAAAATACGGGTAATGTACCCGTAACTACATCCGGGGAGGACTCAAGATCTCCGTCGTCCACCCAAAGCATACATATGGGCCGAGTGGCACCTGAAGTAGATGCTCCCCTCGGCCTCTACCCTCCCGCCGATGGAATCGACTGGGAGTCCGCCCTACCGAGCACACCTTTGAAGAAGGACACTCGCCGATCCCGTGGGCCGAACTCCAACTCTACCACTCATCGACGGCACTTCGCATCACGTGCCCAACCCGGCCACAAGCATAGCAAGCATCCAAAACCCCCCCCCGCGACACTCGTCCGGGCGGTAATCTACCGCACCGGTCGCATTGCGGCACTGGGGGTCTCTTCTAGCTATAATCTCCCCCAAACTGAGAACCTGGGGCCCTCGAACTCTGACCCTATCCTGAACGAAAAGAGCGATCAAATCTCCTACCCGTAAATCGCGGGGGGGGGCACTAGTCGTCGACCGCCCGAGTGTCTAGATACACGTCGATCCCCCCTCTATAATCACTACCTCGCCCCTATAGATCCGGCCCTCTCGCTTTGCCCTCTATCAATATCACGATCACCCCTTTGCGGATGTTGTTGTCCTTCTAAAATTCCGCATGGGCTTGAATGTGGGGAAATATCCATCCCATCTTGCAACGAAGCCGTCAAACAATCGTTAAATAACGCGGCCCTAAGCCATTCACAAATCTATGCACCCGATCTCCCATGTCGGCCACCATAGTCGAGCATACCTAGCCAAAGAATTAAATTGAAGGCTATACTCCCGGCACTCATATTTTCTTGTTTTAGATTTAAAAACCTATTCGCTCAGCTCGACGAACCTCGGGTGGCAAATAGCGAATGAAGGCATCTACAAATTCTTGCCAAACGGGAGGAGGCGCATTTCTCTTTTCTTGATGATATCCAATTATTATACCATAATACCGCCACATCCCGAGTCTATAAAATGCAAACTCCACATTCGCTTTCGGAGGCATGGATAATCTTCAATGTTCTCAATATTTCATCGATAAAGCCTTGCGGATCTTCATCCGACTTGACCCAAAGAACTCGGAGCATTCAAACTCATAAAATCACGGGCTGGAACTAGGCCGATCGATCACTGGGCCACGATTCGCCGTTGTGCTCCGGGGCGATAACTAACCGCGTCAATAGATGAATGGCTTCGGTCACTTGTTGACCCGAAGTAGCCGATGTAACCGGAGGCATAAAAGTGCCGAAGCCCTCTCTTGTCCTTCTAAATTAGGCGGGTAGAAGAGGCATTAGATGGAGCCTCATTATGTGATTCGCCCTCTTGAACATTCATTGACGACTCTCTTTCTACCGCATTTTCATCGTAGTCTTGCCCTCGTGATGGCCAGCTTTTCCTTTTCGCGACGTTTACTTCGAAATCATGTTACCCAACATTAGGGAGGAGAAAATCTTGTACACGGCTCTATCGCACTGTCACTCCCTAACTTCTTCACTTGTCCAAGGTGCGGAAATGATAAAACGAGCGATCTATCTTCCAAAACAATTACACCACGTTGTCGAGGACCCTTGAATTAGTAGGAATACGTGAAGAAAATAATTTTGGGATAAAATTTTCAAGGGTCCCTTTTCCCTCCTCCTTGCTCGAATGGCCTCGAGTTCTTTCTCCCATTCTTCTTCTTTTTTTCTCTCAAGTTTTCTTTGAACTTTCCCATTGCAAATGTGATGAATTTCATCCATGTGCCATATATTAAAAAGATGTCACAAAGGACATGCCCACACCTACGCGTATGGCACATGCCCCCTTATTTTCTTTTCTTTTTCTTTTTTCTTTTCTCTTCTTTTTTTTTTTTTGTTCAAGCCAACCAATTTCCCAATTCCAATTTTGCCCTTAACCTTTCCGCAATATTACCATAAATTCTTTTGTGAATTTCCATTTTTACCCTTAACCCTTCTCAATATTTCCACACTAATGACATTCACAATTAGTACTCGTAAACAACTTGTGCATTAAACAAGATCACAATATAGCTTTTCTTAGCTTCTTGCAACCATCTCGAATTATTCAAACGTACGGAAATACGGGTCATAACATCCTTCCCCCGCTTTAGAACATTCGTCCTCGAATGTTCAACTAGTCGTATAGGGTCTTAATAATTTCGAGAAGTTTCTGTCTACCGTAACGTACGTCTTGTTTACCGATCATATTTTCTTTCTCTCCTCCTAGTTCGCCAATCATTTC